>NW_007726756.1:65300-72236 GCF_000696425.1 Galeopterus variegatus
GTTGCTCCCGCGCCTCGCTCAGCCAGTGAGCAGGAACCGGTCTGTATGTGGGATCTGAACCCTCGGGCGGGAGCGCCGCCACGCTTCCCAAGCGGCGCACTATCCAGTGCACCACCAGGCCGGCCCCAGTTTTTCCTTCTACTTTTATCTGTATTCCTGCTTCACCTCTTTTGCTGTTGCTTTTTAGTGTGAACTTTGGATGCTATAGAACAAGTCTCATTTTTTATACAAATGTTCTGTAGTAAAAAGAGGAAGAGAATGAAGAATGTAGGAAACCAACAAGGTGCAATCTCTGTGCACTTTTTTTTTATGCATCATTTTATTTAATCCTTAAGCTCCTGTGGGGTAGGGACTGTTAACTCTATTTACGGGCAGGGAAGGTGAGAACCACAGAGATGGTGCAGTTGGGGGTGCTGGGGACAGCAGAGCTCATGATCTGTCCACTGCACTATTCTACCTCAAAAAATGTCAAAACATGATGTGAAATTTTGACATGGTGCAGGATTTTGCTGCATTCCTGCGGTAGGTATATCGAATACCATTGCAGTAGGCAATGAACATTCAAAGGCAAACTGTTGACTGTCCTGGGAGGGCCACTGTCACATGAGAGGGAGGAAAATAAGCAAATAGTTGTGTTCATGGGGCTCAACTCTTGTTCACAGGTTCCCTTAACATTTTAAAAAATTATTGAGGGTCTCAAAGATCTTTTGTTTGTATGGGCTCTATCTTATTGATATTTGCAGTATTCAAAATTAAAACTGAGAGATTTGAAAAGTATTTATTAATAGATCTATGGTCACTAGAGGCGGGGAAGAGGAGGGGGAGGAGGGGGAAGAAGAAACTGAGTAATAGACACAAAGAATGATTGTGATTTGTAATGAACATGCTCATAATACTGATTTGATCACATACTGTACACAAATACTGACGGTCAACTCTGTACCCCATAAATATATATAATCAATTATGTTCCAAGTGTAAAATATAAAAAAAGCGTTGAGAGGAACACACACACACACAAAATAACATGAAACCCATGTTACAGTTAACATAAATATTTTTTATGAACAATAACTGTATTTTCCAAACCTCCAAAAAAATGTAGCGAGAAGGGAGGCATCATTTGTCTAACTTAGACAGGTTCGATCGGGTTTAACGTGTAATGGACCAGCTCTTTCTGAGAGAAGCTCTAGCCCTGCTCTCCTACCTAGGATTTGGAAGCTGTTTTGGAAAATCCTGAGAGAAGCTCTTTTTCCACTTATCCAAGGATGATGCTGAGTGTCACCATCAGTGCCAGACTGCTTCTCCCCATATGTGTGTTTTTTTGAAGGCCAGCATAGTGATGAGATAACATTTCATACAGCTTGATAACATTTAAAGAAAATTCCTCGCATTTTAATTAATCACATTAGATTAGAGTTACCCTTTTGCAGTCTGTCCTTTTAACAACAGAAATCTTTAAATCCTGGCAATTGTTTCTGCGGAATTACACACAAAGAGTTCTCTGATAGGTTTTTGTTTTCTTCCACATTCCTGTCCACCCCCATCTTCCTGACACTCCTCATGGCCTTTATTCCATTTCCCTATCCTGTATATTTACTCATCTAATTTATTGCCTGCCCCATATTTCAATGTAATGATAAAGTGCTATGTGGAATTCAGCTTGGGGCAGAAGCAGCAGAAAGGTGTGGTTCTTAGGGAGATGTACTCGTGCAAAAGCACACAGGATCATGCCGTCGATCAAAGCCTAAATGTACACAAATGCTTTCAACGAAGATATCTTTGCTGCCAAGTGCATTTTGGCGTTGCTGCTTTATGCATTCTGGATGATGGTAGGTAATCCAGTTCAATATTCTTGGCAAGGAAGTAGCAGCATTATCGCATTTTTAGATATCAGTATACTTATTCACCTTTCCATTTTTATTCATTTATTTATTTATTTTTAAATTTTTTTTATTTATTTTTGTCTTTTTCGTGACCGGTAAGGGGATCGCAACCCTTGGTACCGTGTCGCCCGCACCGCGCTCAGCCAGTGAGCGCACCGGCCATTCCTATATAGGATTCAAACCCACCGCGGGAGCATCGCTGCACTCCCACGCTGCCCAAGTGCGCCATGGGTCGGTCCTCACCTTCCCATTTTTGATAGGAAATGCACATAAATGTGTTTTGTCCCCTCACTTCCCTTTAATTTAAAATAATTAGTGAACTTCAGCTGGATTTTGGGGGGCACAAGTCATAGAATATATTCCTCTTCTTTATCTGTGAGGACAGGGTGTTTCTGTTCAACAGGGTGGGTGGGCTGACAGAGAAGCTTGAGTACTTTTTCTTTGGAGAAGACATGATTTTTGAATTCAGCTGTCCTCAGGATGGGTAGTGGTAATGCTTGTTGTTCAAAGATTCTAGACAGTGATCTTGTAGGAGCGTCTCCTGTCCCAGGTCCTGACTGCTGAGCTGAGTGACCCTGCCAGGAGGAGCAGTGGGAAGTGGACAGCAGGGGGCGGCTCAAGGTCGCGTCTGGACCTACAGAGCTCCAAGCCCTGGTCTCCCAGGACACAAGTAGAAAGGAGTGAAGGAGAGTGTGTGCTGTGTGTTTGTCATCATGGCTTGAGAAAAATGGACTGTGGGTTAATTTATAAGAAAGAACTTACTGTGTTGACACAATGCATTTCCTCTCTTTTATTCTATGACCCGCACGTAGTCACTATACATTGGTTACTCCTTTTGGTATTTTATAGCTATTGATGGTATTTTCTGCCACTTTTCATGTTGGTCTTGCCTTTCCTACTTTACCTTTTTATTTTCCTGGCTCCCTTTTCTTGTCTGAATATTGCTTTTTCCCTTTATTGCCATCTCATCTTTTTTTTAATTAATTTTTTTTGTTGTAACAAAGTTGATTGTACATATCTGTGGGGTACAGAGTTGAACATCAATATTCTTGTGCAATATGTGATGCTCAAATCAGGATAATTATTGCCATCTCGACCTTTATTTTTTCCATGTCACATTTTCCTCTCTTTCTCCCTTCCCCTGCTACCTATAGTCTGCCTCCTTTTTCTTTCATTTCCCCGTATTTTATTCACTTCCTTACCTATGGAAATAGAGGATTTTGAGTAGTTTTATTGCAACTCTGGAAGCATCAGAGCCATCCAATTCTTATGATTCTGATCAAAAATAAAAACAACCTGTTATCAAACGCTTGCTTAACAATGTGCTTACACAAATTGTGTAGGCTTTTGTCTCATTATATGCTTAAATTTATTTACTTATGTGCATGATGCCAACTGTAACTTGTGTTTTAGAGATGTAATTTTATGTAAGATCCTTTACTGGCAGCATCACCATACTACTATATCGTATTTGGAGATTTCCTCTATAAAGAGCTTCTTGCTGTTTTTGTGTGCAGCTGTCTGTGAAAATGGATGTCAGAACGGTGGACGTTGTATTGGACCCAACCGCTGTGCTTGTGTTTATGGATTCACTGGTCCACAGTGTGAAAGAGGTAAGAAAAGAAAAGAGAAACAAGAACCTCACTTTGAAGACTTATATTTTATTGTAAAAATGTATAGTTTTTTGTTATTCAATGAAAATTTTTCTAATGGAATAATAGTTTTGCTCTTCTTTGATCGTCTGTAACTTGAATGGTAATATTTTGAAATGTAACTAATAATAGTAGAAGCATCTCAGTTTTTTCCGCCAGAGTGATTTCAGTTAGGGAGGCCAACTCTGGGGCTGTGATTTGAGGGTAATTTTGAGTAACTAATGGTAAATTCTAATAATGTGCTTAATTCAAATTAGGAGTCACTGTTGGGAGTACTGCCTTTGGTAAAAAAAAAAGAGAGAGAGAAAAAAATAGCTTCAGGTGTCCTTGGCCACATAACTTTCAAAATCTGATATAAATTGACATAAACAATAAAGGAATATATCACATTTCATAGCAAAAAGCCCAGAGCTAGTGGGCTTCAGGTAGGATGTGATCAAGGCTTTCACTATGTTATTCTATTTCTCTTGGCCCTACGCTCCTTTGCATTTCAGTTTTGCCCTACCCTGGAGTTCTTTGTGGTTGTAAGATGGCTGTTAGCAGTCACCAAGGCGACAGGCTTGTTCACAGATAGGGAACTCTCCTCTCCTGTAACCACGGGCCAATAATAGCCGTCACAGAGATTTCATATACTGGCTGGGCTAAGCTTGAATGTTTGAAACACTTCATAGCAAGGGGGACGGTGTTAATATGTTTGATATGGATTTATCAGGACCTATCCTTGCAGCATGGGGTGATACAAGCTTGCCCAAAGTCACATGGAAGGAATGGTTGGGTATTTGAACCCAGTACAGATTTGGGCAGGAGAAAAAGGTTGAGGGAATGGATGCTGAGAAGGCATTTAGAATTGTCCACCTCATCCATGTAAAGGTTTAATCAAGCCTATATGAAACCAATTTACAATAATTTTAGTGGCATTAAACTCATGACCTATAGACTGTTGAAAATCTCCAATATCGATGCACTAATTGACCTCCTAATTAGGTCCTGATAGCAAATGGTTGCTGTGGCATAGGAAAGAAGTTAAACTTTATAAAATGTGATAAATAACTATTTAGCACTGAACCATAAGAGTAAAAAATTTGCTTCAACTAAAAGTAATATTACATAATCATTCAATATTATGTACATCCTCAATTTATTTTCCGAGGGCTTGTAATAGCATCTAAAGTTGTATAGCACTTTTTTATCATGAAACTAAAGTATATGAAGTTATGTCAGTGAAATATTACAGATAAGTAGTGGTGATGGTTTACATATGTATAGAGGCTTTGAATTGCCGAGAAACATTATATTTTAAAAAAATCATTCTCATTAGCCTTGACAAAAACTTCATTTGGTATTCAGGCGAAACCGAGAAATTAAAAGTATATGGTGAAGTTTGAAAAGTAAAATTTATGCAGCCTTTTAGCATACACTTATATGTATATACGCATCAAGATATTTATATCCTCCTTAACATAATTGAGATTTCTTGGGACCAAAGTACATTCCACAAATGACAGAATTTATAGTTACACTTAGGATGAGTTTAAAAGTCTTTACCAGCTGCATTTATTTGGGGAAGAAAAATTAATTGTGACATGTTAATATGAAAAGATAAGTTGTTCATAATGGAATAACACAAATTTCCTAGGTGATAAGTTTATATAAACACCATAGTGTGGAGAATGTTAAATTTATAATTTCAAACATAGTCATAATTGGTGGAGATGATGTTCATTTTTCTGGAAGTCATGTAAACTTTGCAGCTCTTTCATCCTAAAGTATATTTCAAGTTCAATTTCTAATTGGCAAAGGAACTGGGTGGGTAGTTTCAACTCAGAGGCTGTCAGGCATTACATCATTATTCTTCAACAGTTATGCCTTCATTAGATTTGTTAGTCCTTACTAAATTTATAGGAGTCCTATAAAAACTTACATACATTTTACATGTACAGTAGCATGTTTACAGAAGAAATTACCGAATTAGTTAATGAATTGAACTTAAGGATATTTTTTAAAATGTGGATTGTTTCTTCAGTCTTTTTAATTACTCCCCTTCAGATGAAAGTTCTAAAACTTTATTTTTTCCAAAGAAGGAGTTAATAATTTTCCCTCTTAGATTGCAACCATGAACTTTAACATTTCAATTGGGTTTTTAAAATGCGTACTAGCCAATTCTACTAAAAATGGCGCTCATAATTTTTCTCAGGAAATATTGTGTCTACATAGACACAAAAAGAATAATTCATTTATGTTGATGTTAATGAATAGGCTTGTGTGCTCTGTTAACATTTTAAATTCTTATTGTTTTTTTTTAATTACTGAATTTCAAAATATGTTTCTTGTTATCTAAAAAAATAAAAAAAGACCTTTGTAAAATTCGGGATTACTTTTCCTCCTTAATGTGTAATACATATAATTTTTAATTACTGAATTTCAAAATATGTTTCTTGTTATCTAAAAAAATTAAAAAAGACCTTTGTAAAATTCGGGATTACTTTTCCTCCTTAATGTGTAATACATATAATTTTCCTGTAAGCTGGCCTCTTGGGATCAGTTTGTGTGATAAAACATGGCTGCTTTTCCAGCTATCTGGGCTTCTGGCAGACTGGTTTCCGGACTGGAGACAGAGACTGAGTGGTAACTAATGCCTGGCATGATTATGGTATTTAACTTGAGTCTTGGTGCTGGGTAAGCTGAACCTCTCTTCTCACTCTTGTTGATATGTACAATGACCTTTCATACTTAGCATCTGAAAAAGAATTCTCATGACTGCATGCTGATTGTAAAATGCAGACAGCTCAGCTCTTTTCAAGGCAAATAAAGGTACCCAATTCTTTTTGCTTCTCTTTTCAAACAGGCCTTATTTGAAAAAAGATAATTATTACTCTTAATGTACACCTGAGAATAATAGGAATGGAATCAAAATTACATACCAAGAGTTGGTGTTTTTTTTCCCCTAACATTTAAAATTTACCTTGTTATTTATCAATAGGAACTTGGGAGAGGGAGTGAGCAGGCAAGAAGTAAGTTTACCTAAAAGATTTCTGGACAAAATAAAATGATTACTTGGTCACAAATGTGTCCTGCCCGAAGTCCCTCTTTCAATTTCTTTGACTTAAAGGATTGTGGAAATCTTATTTCATAGATGAATTTTCCTTGAATCTTATATAAGGACCATCTGTTAGAAATGAGTCTATTCTAGAATCTTTTAAGTTATACATATATTACACTACAAATTGTTTTTATCATGTAAACATGACTTCCTTTAAAAAGTGAGTAAATTCTGTACAATTTTAAATACCCTGTTGCTTAGTGACATTTCCTTTAAAATGTACATCTTTCAGTAAAAAGACCATTAAAAAGGTAGACTAAGAGAATTACTTTTTAATCTATAGACATTTTTTTTTTTT
>NW_007726756.1:72733-73348 GCF_000696425.1 Galeopterus variegatus
TCTGTATGTGGGATCCGAACCCTCGGCGGGAGTGCCGCCGCGCTCCCAAGCGGCGCACTGTGGCAGTGCGCCACCGGGCCGGCCCTCTATAGACATTTTTCAAGAAAAATTCTTTTTGTTTATTTGCATCTGCAATGAAAAATTTATGAGATGAAGTCACAAATGTTAGAGTTTATAAAATCTAAACTTTCAAAACTTTATGTAAATGAAAATGGGTTTATATCCCTTTAGGGCAACTTTCATAAAATCATCCAGTTGTAGAAGCTAATGAGTGACCTCAGTGACTGAAAGCATGCCAAGAAGGAGTCACTCAGTTCTTTGCTTGGACATCTCTAGTTAGGGGCACTCACCATTTCCTGGTGAAATAGTGTTTCAACGTCAGAGTCCTGGTTGTTGAACTGCCCAAGCTGGGCATTTGACAGATGTATAGCACATCATTTATTGTCTAATTCAGTGGGAACATGATGATGGCATCTTCTCTGAAAATAATCAACCACAATCTACTATCCAGGTGTGCATGATGGCAACTTAAAGTCAAATTATAAACTCTTGAGTTATTCTTTAAATTTTTGTTCATCCACTCACATTTCAGGAGCTGGAGTAACTGTGACAGCT
>NW_007726756.1:74126-76238 GCF_000696425.1 Galeopterus variegatus
CTACTGTTCTGTACCATGAAGTGTACTTATATCCTGCTTCTCCTTTTGTGATATTAAAGATATTATATTATGTCCTAGATAATAATGGTTGCACTGTATATTGTAATAATGAGGGCTGAGCAGTGACATTCTTTACAATAACCCTAAGATTTATTTATAAATAAAGTTATTTTCTCCATCTCCTAAATGAGGAAGCTTTGTTTAGGTCAAACTTGTAGCACTTGAGGTATAAAAAGAGGAGTAAGATATCAAACGATCTGATTCAAGACCTTAAATTTAATTAGTGTGTTATAGTTGGATGCCATAATTATATTTCCTATTATTTGACATTCAAGGTCATTTACAGATTTTCTTTGTGTTTTGCTGGTTTGTTTGTATTTTAGCTATGTGTGATAAAAATCTTTGTAGGTAAATCTGTATGCTTGATTATATTCTTAGGATAGGATATATCATAGAAATGTAATTGCCCAGTCATTGGGTATATGAAAATTTAGAACTTTTGATATGTTCTGTTCATTTCCCTCTAGAAAGGCTTTTTTTATGATTTATTCCTTTGGTATTGAGTTTAGAAAATCATTTCCCATTTCCAAATCTTATTATTATCTAAAGTTTTTTACTAGCGCTTTTGGGATTTTATTTCTTTTTACCTCTTTAACCACAAATTAAAACATACAGGAGGATAACTGAATTAAACTTATTTATAATTATTTAGTATTTATTCAGCCAANTTGGTATTGAGTTTAGAAAATCATTTCCCATTTCCAAATCTTATTATTATCTAAAGTTTTTTACTAGCGCTTTTGGGATTTTATTTCTTTTTACCTCTTTAACCACAAATTAAAACATACAGGAGGATAACTGAATTAAACTTATTTATAATTATTTAGTATTTATTCAGCCAATGTTTATTGAGTGCTTATTAAGTATTAGGCTAAGTACTTGGAACTTGATTTATAAGGAAAAACAAGATATACTCCCTGTTAGTGAGAAGCAAATTGCCTGTTTAAAGACTGGAATTAGTCATCTACTGTAAACATGAAGATACAATATGACATAGTAAATAGCATAATAGGAGTAGGAACACATTTATATGAGAACTCAGAAATGCTTCCTACTTAAGGGCAAATTAGAAAAGGATTCCTCTCAGTTAAATGAACATAGAATGAAAAAAGCATAGCTCATCATAGTGGGAAAAACAATGTCAGACTAATTCCTGTGTTAATATTATAATTTATATCACGATTGAATTCTGTGCTAAGATTATTTAAACTTCATAATTAATTACCAGTTACCATAGTCACTGAGCTGATGTTTGTTTATAGAAATAAAACATCTCCCTTTTTCTTGTACTCTGAAGATTTAGTAGAATGAAAATAACAAGGAACAGAGAGAGAATGTTACCAACTGCAGATGTCAAATTCACATGCGCCCACAAGCGCGCACACACACATTTCTGTATTTGTGAGGCCATTAAAAAGAACATTTTATAACCTTACACTCTCTAAGCTAAACTTAGCCTTAAATGGGCATCAGAGAAATACCAAAAGATCTGTGGGAACTTAGCTTTTGGCACTAGCTCAGATGACATCCTTATCTTGAGTGCCATTAAGAACAGAAGGGAAAGAAAATGAGAAAAGAAAAAGCAGATGGTGGGAAGTGGAAGAAAAAGAAGGGAAGAAGAAAATGAAGGATGATGCAAAGGGAGATGCAGTGCTGGATGAGGAGTGTGCATGCTTGACTGTGTAAAGGAAAGGCTTAACTTTGGGAGAAAATCAGCTCATCGCATGATCCATCTGGAAGAGGCCAGGGCTTCCACTTCTCAATCCTTAGTTTAAGTCTTTGTTGTTAAGATCTGTGGAATAAGATGGAATGTTTCAGCAGCCCATTAGACCCTGATGTTTTAGCTTCATTTGAACTAAAGCAATGAGTATTTTCATTATTCCAGCTCTAAGTGCGTGCACGTGCGGATACACACATGCACACACATATCTTGGTTTGTTCTTGGTTTATCTACCTAGAGGCAGGGAAACCTGAAATATAAAATTAAAATATTCAAATATTTTATATTTGTGTAACTTTATAAGTATTTTCCTATTTCAACATCAGGCTAGA
>NW_007726756.1:77773-97612 GCF_000696425.1 Galeopterus variegatus
AAGTCCAAAGTCCATCTGGTGGTGGCGACAGTAACCCAGGGGTCTCACATTGCAAGATGGTAGAATCAGAGAGAGCAAGAGAGAGAAAGAGAGAAACAGACTCTCCTCTTCTTTTTAAGCCTAAGAACTATTTTCAATCCATTCACTACTGCACGGTCCTACAATCCAATCACCTCCTCAAGACGCCTCCTTTTAATTACCATAACAGGATTTCTCACCGTCTTAACAGTCATAGTGGGGGCTAAATTTCTAATACATGAAACTTGGGGGACACAGATCAAGTTGCAATGAGTTTTGGGGGGACATAATTCAATCCACTACAGTCAACCTGGAATTATTTTTTGAGGATTAAATGGTATAGTATAATGCCTGTCACCCAATAAATGGCAATCATTGATGCTAGTATCTTTTTAACAAGACTCCTCAGTTATCAAAAAGATAGATATGTTGACTGGCTGTTAGAAATGGAATATTCAAAAATGGAATCTCGAATGAGAGGGAAGAAAGGATTCTGTGAAATGTTTACATTATACAAATACAGTTTATTGCTGTTTTTATTGAGAGTAGTAGGTTATAGTAAACAGAATATTTAGGAGAACCTCACATTCCTGATATTACAGTGAAGTGAGAAATGAAGTGCCCAGCCATTGTCTGGCACAGAGGAGGTTCTCAATAAACTATAAGCTACAATTATAAAAAGTAAAGCTAAGGTATGATATGCTGTCTTAGATAAAATTGTCTTGATGGGAGAGAGAGAGAATGTTTCAAGATCACTGGTATGCTCTCAGTTCAGGGTACATCAGTTGTGACCCATGTAAGTTTCATCATCTTAAATTTTGTGGGTTTTTTGATAACAATACAGATTGACTGGAAAATATTGTATATAATTAGCACTACCTTGCTTGCTACGCGGTTGAATCTTTAGACTCTATTTATCTTGTTTTGACATGCTTTTACCATAAATACCAATGTTGCTATCAGTAGTTAGCTCACTGTTTAACTGGCCTCTTTAAAATGTCTTTGTCTGCCCCTTCCCTNCAAGTTATGTAGCATGCATCACATGTTTCAAAAATCCCTAACATTACAAAGCCTCCAGGGGTTTCAGATTTGTGGACCTGTGATTACCTCATGGAATCGCTGGGAAGATTAAAAGCAGTAGTGTGTTATGCACCTGACACAGAATAAGTAGCATGCCTGCCACATAGTAGGCATCCACTAAGTTTATTTCTTGTGTTTTAGGAACACAGGGTATAGTCAAAATCAAAGCTTAATATTAAGACCTGTGTGGCCTTGGAAATGTGATTGCTCTCTCTCTCTGATACCTGTTTCTACCTAGATAACATCTACATATATAGTATCTACTATGTAAATGAATTAGTCCATTTTTGTTACTTATAACAAAATATATTGAACTGGGTGATTTATAAAGAAAATGAAATTGGTTGCTTACAGNCGGTCCTACAATCCAATCACCTCCTCAAGACGCCTCCTTTTAATTACCATAACAGGATTTCCCACCGTCTTAACAGTCATAGTGGGGGCTAAATTTCTAATACATGAAACTTGGGGGACACAGATCAAGTTTCAATGAGTTTTGGGGGGACATAATTCAATCCACTACAGTCAACCTGGAATTATTTTTGTGAGGATTAAATGGTATAGTATAATGCCTGTCACCCAATAAATGGCAATCATTGATGCTAGTATCTTTTTAACAAGACTCCTCAGTTATCAAAAAGATAGATATGTTGACTGGCTGTTAGAAATGGAATATTCAAAAATGGAATCTCGAATGAGAGGGAAGAAAGGATTCTGTGAAATGTTTACATTATACAAATACAGTTTATTGCTGTTTTTATTGAGAGTAGTAGGTTATAGTAAACAGAATATTTAGGAGGAGCTCACATTCCTGATATTACAGTGAAGTGAGAAATGAAGTGCCCAGCCATTGTCTGGCACAGAGGAGGTTCTCAATAAAGTATAAGCTACAATTATAAAAAGTAAAGCTAAGGTATGATATGCTGTCTTAGATAAAATTGTCTTGATGGGAGAGAGAGAGAATGTTTCAAGATCACTGGTACGCTCTCAGTTCAGGGTACATCAGTTGTGACCCATGTAAGTTTCATCATCTTAAATTTTGTGGGTTTCTTGATAACAATACAGATTGACTGGAAAATATTGTATATAATTAGCACTACTTTGCTTGCTACGCGGTTGAATCTTTAGACTCTATTTATCTTGTTTTGACATGCTTTTACCATAAATACCAGTGTTGCACAGATTGACTGGAAAATATTGTATATAATTAGCACTACCTTGCTTGCTACGCGGTTGAATCTTTAGACTCTATTTATCTTGTTTTGACATGCTTTTACCATAAATACCAATGTTGCTATCAGTAGTTAGCTCACTGTTTAACTGGCCTCTTTAAAATGTCTTTGTCTGCCCCTTCCCTATGCACAAGGTATTGTTCTAAGTGTTTCACAGTGTAGCTAATATATAGAGCGTTTATTTCAGCCAGGGTACTTGTACTCAATAGACTTGCATGTTGCTAAATCTAATAGAAGTAGGTTAGAGGAGTCTTCGAATAGTCCAGAGATCAGTTCTTCTGTGAAGCCTTCCTTGACCACCCTCCCTCCTGCCACCTTATTTACCTGGCAAAAATTAGGCATGTTCTCCTTTTATCTTACCTGCCATATATTCCATTTCCCTAGAATAGCTCTATTCATCATTTTGTTGTGACTGCTTATTTATTTGGATGTCAGCCTCTTAAGAACAAAGATTTGTATCTTAAATTGCCTGTGTGTTCCCAATATTTCACACAATGCAGCATAACAGAAGACACACCATATGTTACTACATAAACATAGGGATTCCAAGTAGAAGAAATAGTATGAAAAAAGTGCAGACGTAGTAAAGGTTCTTGAATGTTCATGGAGGCTTATCCATCTAGTGTGACTGTAATACACAGTGAATGGAAGGGAAAAATAGATGAGGCTGGAAAAATAGATGGATCTTAATGTACAAAGTCTGGAATGCCAGAGTCAAGAGGTTGACCTCTAATCAGTAGCCACTGAGGAGAGCAGCTGTGAATGACTTCTATATTTGAAAGTAGTTATCTACAAAGGTTAATCTGGAGGGACAAATGGCAGAATGGAGGGTGGAGACACTGAAGGCAGAGAAACCACTTAGGAGAAGTGCATGTCATCATTGCATGTTAGCTAGGCCATAGCAATAGATGTATTAAGTTTGCATAATGTATTCACTGAGATTATGATTTATGTGTGCATAATTAGATTACTAATATAAATGTGAAATGTAAAATTTCGTAATATTGGGGGAAAATAGCGTTTATTGGACATTTGCTATGATAAACGCTTTGGAGGAATTAATACTTATAACAACCCAGAGATATTATTTTTAATATCCTATTTCAAATAAAACTAAAGCACAAAGGGATAAAGAAATTCTCTCAAGTTCACTCAGCTACTAAATGAAGAAAGTAGGATTTGAACACAGGTGGAATAACCTCAGAAGCCGTATACTTAGCCACAACTTTATTTTAGGTGAAACACAATGTTACAAAAGTAATATATTTCCACTCTTTAGAACAATATTGTATCAGTTCTTCAGTATGAGTAATGATAACAGGGCACAGGATGCCAACTGAATGAAGAATATGGCTCACTGTTTCTGGATTCTTTTGTTATCTGGCCTAAGGAAATCTTTTTGGTATATAAATTTCATATTCTGCTTCTGAATTCATATACCCAGAGTGTCTTTATGTTTGTAATCTTCTAAAGTATTCAAAACTCATAATGCTTAAATCAAAATTAAAACTTCTATTTCCAGCCAAGAATGACTAACAGGAACTAGATTAATCCTTCTGCCTGAAAACAACTGAAAAACAGAATAAAATATATGAAACAGTGGTTTTCGAGATTCTGGACACCAAGAAACAAAAAATAGTGAATCCTGAGAGAAAGGAAACAATGTGAACCATTGGATTTCCCCAGCTTGCTGCTTGAGAGGGATTTTCCAGGCTGTACTACAGGGAGAGAGAACCCAGGCGCATCCTGGCAGACTCCTTATATTGATTGGGGGGATGGAGCTGAGATTCTGGGAGACCAGGATGGCTAGAGTTCTCAAAGCAGAATACTGGAGAACAGACAGGTGTATACAGAGAACTCTGGAGAGCTACAAAGGATCTCTCTTGAGTTTTCAGCAAAATATTGATCAGCATATTCATGTGACGAATCTACCTGAGGCTGGAGAAAGAACTGGCCAAAAGAATTAGAAGGAACAACACTCAGAGTGCTCATGAGCCTAGAAATGCTGCCTCTCTGTCAAACCAGACTGGAGAGTCACGTAATTTGTGAGGCACTAGAGTACTCAGAAAGGTGTTGTCATATAATTAGACATAGACTAAATGCTGCTGTGGCCCTAGGGAATAAATCTTAAAAGTAACATCTAAAAGGATAAAACATCCAAGAAAAAAAATACAAGAATATCTGTAAGAATGCAAAAGTACCAAGGACTCAGTGAGGAAAAACTCACCATTTATGGCATCTAATTGAATACTGCAAATCAAAACTTTCCTATGAAGAAGCAGGAGAGAGTGATCAAAATTAAAAAAATATATATATTAATCAATCAAAATCCACACAGGACTGATACTGATGTTAGAATTAACAGACTAGGTGATTAAAACAGCTATTATAAAGGTTTCCTTATGTTCATAAAGCTAGAAATTTTAAATAGAGATGTGGAATTTATATTGAACTGAGATGAAAACTACAATGTCTAAGGTGAGAAAATTTCTGGATGTGAGTATTGGCAGATTAAACATTGTAGATGTGAAGATTAGTGAGTGTGAAGACATAGCAAAAGAAATTATTCAAAATGAAGCACAGAGGAAGAACTGGCTAAAAAATAAATGAGAGCATGAGTGAGCTTCGTGACAATGTTCAGCAAAGTAAATACATGTAATTAGAGTTATCAAAATAGTAGACGTCAGGAAAAATATATTTGAACAATTAATGGTCAGAAATTTTCAAAATTTGAGAAAAGCATAAACCAATAGAGACAAAAAGAACAATAGACCCCCAAACAAAAGAACCATGAAGAAAATTACATTAAGGGACATTATAATCAAATACCCCACCACATGATAGCAGACAATACACATTCTTTTAAATTGCACATGGAACATTTAGCAAGAAAGGTTATATTCTGAGTGATAAACCAAGGTTCAATAAATTTTTAAAGGATTTAAGTTATACAAAGTGTGTTCTCAGCCCACAGTGGAATGAAATCAGAAATCAGTAACAGAAAGATCTCTGGAAAAATACCCACTCAGAAACTATGTAACTCACTTAAAATATCAATGGATTAAAGAAGACATCAAAAGGGAATACAGAAGGCATTTTTAATTGAATGAAAATAAATACACAATATATCAAAATCTGTGGGATGCCACTAAAGAAGTCGAGGAAAATTTATAGCTGTAAAGGGCTATATTAAAAGAAGAAAGGTCTCATATCAATGACCTCAGCTTCTACATTAAGAAACTAGAAAAAGAAGAGTAAATTAAACCAAAAGTAAGCAGAAGAAAAGAAACAATATGTTCACAGTGAAAATAAATGAAATAGGAAATGGAAAAAGCAAGAAAATCACTGAAACCATAGCTGTAAAGGGCTATATTAAAAGAAGAAAGGTCTCATATCAATGACCTCAGCTTCTACATGAAGAAACTAGAAAAAGAAGAGTAAATTAAACCAAAAGTAAGCAGAAGAAAAGAAACAATAAGTTCACAGTGAAAATAAATGAAATAGGAAATGGAAAAAGCAAGAAAATCACTGAAACCCAATGCCGGTTTGTTGAGAACAATAAAATTGATGAGACACACTGATTAGGATAAAGCAAAGACAAATTATCAATATTAGGAATGTGAGAAGTGACATCACCACAGATTTTACTGATAATGAGTAGATAACACGGCACTATCACGAATGACTCTAAGCCAATAAAGATGAGGTGGACAATTTCTCGAAAGACATAAATCACCAAATCTCTATCAGGAAGAGATAAATAGCATGATTATCCCTATATTGATTAAAGAAATTGAATGTGTAGTTTAAGACTTTCTCATAAATAAAACTCTTGGCCTAAATGGTTTTACTGGTGAATTCTACCAACCATTTCAGAAGGAAACAATACCAGTTCTTTGTTAACTTTTCTAGAAAATTGAACAGGAGTTAAAACTTCCCAACTTGTTCTTTGAGGCCAAATTACTTTGATACCAAAACCAGAAAAGCATATTTCTAGAGAAGAAAACAACATATAAATACTGATCATGATGTAGAATTTCTCAACAAAACTTTAGCAAAGTGTATCAACAATACTTGTATAATAAAAGGATTATATATCATAGCCAATTCGGGTTTATCCTAGGATATTTTTAAAAATCGGTGTAATTCACCATATTAACAAATTTTTAAAAATCAATGGTTTTCTAAATATGTGCAGACAAAGCATTAACAAAATTCAGATTCCAAAATCCATTCCCAAAACAAGCTGTCAACAAACCAAAGAATAAAAGAGAACCTTTTCCACAGGATAAAAGGGCATTGCCAAAAAACCTGTGGCTAATTTCACACTTGATGAAAAGCTAAATGCTTTCATTTTAGTAACAAAGCAAGGGCAGTCACTCTCACCACTTCCATTGAACATTGCACTCTTTGGTTCTAGCCAGAGTGACAAGGCAATAAAAAGAAATAAAAGTTATACATATTGGAAAGGAAGGTGTAAAATTATTTTATTTGTAGATGACATTATTGTCTATGTAGGAAATCCAGTGGACTTTACAGAAAAGTTATTAGAGCTCATATGAATAAATAAATTTAGCAAGGTTGCAGGATACAAGATCAATGTCAGTTGTATTTCTGTGTCTAACAGTGATCAAAGAAAATATGAATTAAAAATAATACCATTTACAGCACCATAAATATTATGAAGTACTCAGAGGTAATTCTGACAAAAGATATGCAAAGTCCATTTGTTGAAAACTGCAATATATTGCTGAGCAAAATTAATGAAGAACTAATAAATGGAGAAATATACTGTGTTTATTGATTGGAAGGCACAATATTGTGGGATGTCTGTTCTCTGCAGATTGATCTATAGATTCAACACAATCTTGATCAAAATCATAGCAGCCTTTTGGAGAAATTGAGAAGCTAAAATTCACATGAAAATTCAAAGGACATAAAGTAGCCAAAGCAGACTTGAAAAAGAATAAAGTTGAAGGATTTACACTACCTGATTTCAAGATTTATCACCACCTATCGTCATCAAGAGAGTTTGGCATAAAGATAGACAAATGAATAGAGAGTCGAGAACCAGACCCACAGGTATGTGGACCACAGATTAACAACAAAGATGCAAAAGTAATTCAGTTAAGTCTTTCAACAGGTGGTGCAGGAACAATTGGATATTCATATGCAAAAAATTAATTTTGAACCATACCTACTACCAATGCAAAAATTAAGTCAATATGAATCATAATGTAAAATCTCTAGTGATAAAACTTCTAGAACAAAACAGAAGATCTTTACGACCTTGGGGTAGGCACAGATCATTTCAAACCACATCAAAAGTATGACCCCATAAAAAAATGATAAATTTGGTTTCATCAAAATTAAAAACTCTAGTCTTTGAAAGACATTGTTAAGAGAATGAAAAGTCAGGTCATGGAGTGGTGAAAATATTTTCTTTTTCTTTTTTTTTTTTGGCCAATTATATATCTAATAAAGGACTTGTATCCTGAATATGTAAAGAAATCTCAAAGCAATGAGAAAACAAGCCATGCAATTAAAAACACAGGGAAAGATTTGAACAAACTGCCTAGGAAAGTGAGTGACAGATAAGCACCTAAAAATACGTTCATCATCATTAGTCGTTAGGGAAACAGATATTAAAAATCACAAGAGAGATCACTGCACTGAACTTCATACACTGCTGGTAAGAATGTAAATGGTGCAACCACTGGAAAGGAGTTTGTCAGTTTCTTAAAACGTTCAACATGTGATTATTATATGATTTAGCCATTTCACTCCTAGTTATTTACCCCACTTAAATGAAAGCATATATGTGTACAAAACCTTGTACTCAAAGGCTCATAGCAGCTTTATTTGTAATAGCCCCAAACTGGAAACAACCCAAATGTCTATCAGTGGGTGAATGGATAAACAAACTGTATAGTCATATGGAATACTTCTTGTTCATAAAAAGTAATGCATTATTAATACACACAATATAGATGAACCTCAAAATATTTGTGCTGAGCAAAAGAAACCAGTTGGAAAAGTATACACACTGTGATTTCATTTTTATATAATTCTTGGTAATTCAAAGTAATCTATCAGTGGTCGCCTAGGGATGGAGAAGTACGGGAGGGCAGGATGGAGTAATTACAAAGAAGCAAGATCAAACTTTTATATTTTGGAGCAGACACAATGGATATGTTCATTATTTAGATTGTAGTGATGATTTCACAGGCTTATACACATGTACAAACATATTGTGCACTTCACATACGTGTAGTTTAGTATATGTTGATTATACATCAGTAAAACTTAAAAAAATTGAATAATGAAAGTAGTTGTTCCATTTGACTTATGTATTGAGATTAATGCCTCTGACTGTATATGTTTTTTTATCTGTTTGTAGAAAAACAATGCATGTATTAAAATCTGAATTTAACACCTTCTACAGAACTAGTCGATGCTGCACTCTAATATGCAATAGAAGTACGGGAGGGCAGGATGGAGTAATTACAAAGAAGCAAGATCAAACTTTTATATTTTGGAGCAGACACAATGGATATGTTCATTATTTAGATTGTAGTGATGATTTCACAGGCTTATACACATGTACAAACATATTGTGCACTTCACATACGTGTAGTTTAGTATATGTTGATTATACATCAGTAAAACTTAAAAAAATTGAATAATGAAAGTAGTTGTTCCATTTGACTTATGTATTGAGATTAATGCCTGTGACTGTATATGTTTTTTTATCTGTTTGTAGAAAAACAATGCATGTATTAAAATCTGAATTTAACACCTTCTACAGAACTAGTCTATGCTGCACTCTAATATGCAATATCACTCTCCCAAGTGAGCCACGGTCCAGCCCTTGAATTCATTTTCTTATGTACTTCTTAGATACCTCTGTAGTGCAGATAAATCATGCATTATTTTCTTCTGTTTGTGATTATGCTTTTCTCCTATAATGGAGTATTCTTGTTTTCTTAATCTGATTTTTACCTTAAGAAAGAATTAATTATAGTAGGTTACGTTGTTTCTGTACCTTTTTTTTTTTTTTTTTTTTTTTTTTTTGTCTTCTGCTTTCTTAAAATGGGCAGTTCTGTCCAGATCTGTTTGCACTAATTTGGTGTAGATGAATTTTTCTTTTCTTCTTCCAAAATTGCCTAAGAATTGTTTTCCTTCCCTAGCTCCTGTTTGAGAGCTGGGTATTTCAGGAACATCCTAAATGCAGACCTTAGGTGGAATTTGGGCAGCTTTAACAAAAGGTTCTGAGCTCTGCACTTTCTCAGGCATGCCTTGTGCCAGGATTACTCCATCTTGTCATAGGAGCATTCACTTTTCAAAGAGGATATCCCTGAAATTCAGATGATTCCTTCCTTTTTAGCTGCAGTACCTGGTGCATCTTTGTTGTAAGAAAATTACGCTTGTTGTTAGTTTACCCCATTTGCCCCGTTGTCCTCCAGTGTTAGTTGCTCCTCCCCACTGTTATTGTAAGGGGCTTCAGCCCAACCTCCTGCTCCCTGAGAATCCCTTTCCTTGTGTTCCTGTGTCTCCTCTTCTCCTGTTTAATGCTGGGAATAATTGGCCCTGTGTGGTGATGATCATTCTGTCTTCGCTGTCTGGTTTTCTCCCATCTGGTAGAAATTACAATGACTGGGCCCTTCTTTTTTTTTTTTTTTTTTTTTTTTTTGCTTCTGATGAGATGCTGTGTTGGTATGTAGGAACTCTTACTACTACGTATTCTCCCTGATTTGTCTATAAGCTGAAGTCAAACTCAGCTCTCCAGGGAGCATTAGTGAGATTTCTCAGGATTTTGACTAATCATCCTTATTCCTTGTATCATTTGATGGAAAAGGGGTTATGACACTTCCTTCTGTTTCATTCCTTGGCTGCCATTTTTCAAATATTATGGCAGGAGTCTGTGCCTCTTTTCTTTTACTGGTGCTGGTAGTATTCTCTTTGTTTTTCCCCATTAGCTTTGACCTTTGTTGCTGTTTGCATTAGCTGCAGGAAAGGGAGACTCTTTGATATGTTTCAATGTGCTGTGTTTTCCAGGAAGATGGTATCACATTTAAAAGTTTTTGACCTGAAATTATGTAAAATCACACAGAAAGCCAGGTAGAGGGGCTTTGGATAGAAGATGTTATAGTTTGTGATACTGAAGCTGATATTTACAAGTAAGATCGTGGCAGTTTATTAAGTGCACATTATTAAGCCAAGAAACACTAATTCTATGGGTGCCTCATCTTCTGTGGATTAAAGACTATGTTTCCCATGACCATTCTTAATGTCATGGTTTAGTGCATGCAAACTTCTTCCATATGGTCAAAGCTGCATGTTTGTGAATGTCTTCATCGGATTTAAAAATAAGGCACATTCCAAATCTTGAACAAGATTGTTTTCATCTTAAAAAAAAAAAAAACAAAAAGAAAACTTCTGAATCACACAGTAAGACTTCAGAATTTAACAAATTGCTGTGTTCTTGAGAAATTCAATTCATAAGTAATTTCTTGTTTGAAAAATGAAAACATTGGGCTAGGTCAATGTTTACACATCTTTCTTAGTCATAAGAATCACCTGGGTATTTTGGTTGAAAATATTGATTCTTATGCCNTTTTTTTTTTTTTTTTTTTGCTTCTGATGAGATGCTGTGTTGGTATGTAGGAACTCTTACTACTACGTATTCTCCCTGATTTGTCTATAAGCTGAAGTCAAACTCAGCTCTCCAGGGAGCATTAGTGAGATTTCTCAGGATTTTGACTAATCATCCTTATTCCTTGTATCATTTGATGGAAAAGGGGTTATGACACTTCCTTCTGTTTCATTCCTTGGCTGCCATTTTTCAAATATTATGGCAGGAGTCTGTGCCTCTTTTCTTTTACTGGTGCTGGTAGTATTCTCTTTGTTTTTCCCCATTAGCTTTGACCTTTGTTGCTGTTTGCATTAGCTGCAGGAAAGGGAGACTCTTTGATATGTTTCAATGTGCTGTGTTTTCCAGGAAGATGGTATCACATTTAAAAGTTTTTGACCTGAAATTATGTAAAATCACACAGAAAGCCAGGTAGAGGGGCTTTGGATAGAAGATGTTATAGTTTGTGATACTGAAGCTGATATTTACAAGTAAGATCGTGGCAGTTTATTAAGTGCACATTATTAAGCCAAGAAACACTAATTCTATGGGTGCCTCATCTTCTGTGGATTAAAGACTATGTTTCCCATGACCATTCTTAATGTCATGGTTTAGTGCATGCAAACTTCTTCCATATGGTCAAAGCTGCATGTTTGTGAATGTCTTCATCGGATTTAAAAATAAGGCACATTCCAAATCTTGAACAAGATTGTTTTCATCTTAAAAAAAAAAACAAAAAGAAAACTTCTGAATCACACAGTAAGACTTCAGAATTTAACAAATTGCTGTGTTCTTGAGGAATTCAATTCATAAGTAATTTCTTGTTTGAAAAATGAAAACATTGGGCTAGGTCAATGTTTACCCATCTTTCTTAGTCATAAGAATCACCTGGGTATTTTGGTTGAAAATATTGATTCTTATGCCTGTCCCCTAGAAATTCAGATTCAGTCCTCTGAATCCAGTCATTTTCAAACTTGGTTGTGTATTATTATCACCAGGGAGCTTTTAAAAATCCTGTCACTCAGGCTTTATCCCAGATAAATTACATAAGAATCTCTGGAGCAGTGGGACCCACGCTCAAACATCAGCAATTTTTAAAGCTCCAAAGTAGTTCCACTGTGAAGTGGAGTTTGTAAAACACTGGTCTAACATGAGGTCCTTACAAAACACCCCAAGATATTTGTATAACTAGACAAATTTAAGAAATCATTTATTAAAACATCTTCAGGATTTTACCTAATAATTAAATTTTCACATTGAATAGGACACAGAATGAAGCCACTCTGAATAAAATTTACTACAAGTTTATTTTGAACAGATTTATAATGTCTTTAAAATTCTCTTGTTAGAATAGATTTTGCCTTCCTCTGATGTGGCAAAATTAGATTTGGAAATAGTCAACTTTATCTTAATATTTTCTTCATATCTCATATTTTTAAATCCCAATAACCACAGTAAGAAGTACATACTCCCTGCAGGGGGCAGAATTGAGCCAACAATGTTTTTAATGGCTTCAACTCTTGGCTTGGTTAGTATGTGGTAAACTGAGAGATCTGAGGGGTCTTCAAGATGTTCATGGAAAGATTCATACCAATTTTTAATTCTATTTTTCCATGAACTTTTAAAAGTACTCTTGTAATCCAAACATACTTCAAAAATTATATATAGAATAATTTTTAGATAAATTAGATAAACAGAAAGTTTTAATAAAAGGAAAAGTCCCATTTTTTGAAGCAAACTTCAGGACACCATATCGTGCTAAAATTAAACACTAAATCTTATTCAATGATTACATTATAGATTTGTAGATTGTAGTGTGTAGCTTATAGTGAGATGTATAAAGCAATATGACATTACTTTTGTTTTTCATATTACTTATTTTATAATGTTGCCTCTCTTTAAAAATAATCATGGGCATTCCTAAGTATTCATTTCTCACTACACAATTATGTATTTTCTGTTGTTAATGACTGCAAAACTGAAGTCTAGTTTATCTTCCTGCATTTGAGTGAGGCCAGAGAAACTTGATCTCCTTCCTGTAATTATGTCAGGAATGATTTGTGAAGGAGGTGGTATCTGAAAAGCTGTTAGATAAAAAGACAGTTTGGAGGGCTTGGTTGGTGCTGGAGAACACCAAGCATCATTTTTCAGGGACATAGCACTTGAGGAAAAAACCTACAGACGGAATCAGACAAGATCAAAGAACAGCTGAGCAGATAATGGTGAAGGAGACGAGAGGCAGGGAGGTCGGTACTTTGGAGAATCCGAATGGAAAGTATGTTATTCATTAATTAAACCCACGGCTCTGTGGTGAGATGTTTGAGTTTTTTTCCTTCTTTTCTATTAGCTATGAAAATATATGAGATTTTTCAAAAACCTAATCTCAGGAAAATATACGAGATTTTTCAGAAGCCCTAGCCAGAGTCTCCGGTAACTTCTGGGTCCCTGTGAGGCCATGCAGGAACCACTTTGATGAGGTCACCTCCAGAATGATTTGAGTCTGTGAGGTGACCTCATCCTGGAGTCCCCAAAGGAGGCAAATGCACCCTACATTCTGCATTCCTCATAATGTATCTGACACAAGCTCCCTACACTGAGCTTCTCGTGTCGTGCCTTTCCCCCTTCCTCTGACTTCTCACAGTACTCAGGACAGAGGGACAGTCCTTCCTTTTGCCTTCACTTTTCTTTTTCCTAGTACCAGATGGCTGCCATGGAGGGAGGGCTGGGGATTAGCGATTCTAAATTGGGAGCTATTTCACAAAGTACACTCTGACATATGTAAAGAATTTGGTACATTGCATGTTATAAATGCCAAATAAATGTTTTCTCTTCTCTAATTTCTGTAATTATGAAATACACTCACGCAGTCATTCAATTAAAAGCTATTTGGAGATCTTGTATTAATTATTATAGATATCACATTGCAAAGAATGAAATATGGGCTACAACCCTTTCAGTATCCCAAAGGCACCACTGTGAACTAGAAGTGCCCCTTTTCCTAGACACTTTGCTGCCAGGAATTTGTCGTAATAAACATAGAAATCTAGATGACTGCATTGTGCATCAGCCTTGCACAGAGACTACAGTACCCTTTTCCTATTGCATGCTGGTTCTGGATGGTTCAGACTACCTTATTGCCTTTTAAGGTGGCACTAAAGCAAAACCTTATTAGATGAAGTTTAACCACTATGTGGAAGTTTGGAGTGGACTCTTTGTCCTCACTACTTTGTTTCTCGTTTATTTGGAATTAGATTTCTGTTGATTACCAAAATAGATATAAATTGAGCTCACAGTTTATAGTCGTCCAAGGAAATGTGGTCCATGAATCTGAGGATCTGGATTTTCTTGCGTGTCCTCATCCATGGCACATCCACATGTGTTATAGGTTAAGTGCTCCTAAGTCTGATGTTTGGTGTTCCAGGTGTTGACATGCCATCAAGCTGCCCTTGAACTCCTGAGCATCCAGCTGACAATCAGGATAACTCAATTCAGGGAGCTTGCTTTCCCACCTCCCTCGTATTTGTTAAAGACATTTAGGAAAGGATATCCCGCAGTCTCAAATGATTGTTTAATTTGTTCTTTTCCCCTTTCATGGAATATCTTTTCATTTATTTACATTTTAAAAAATTTATTTCAATAATGTTTTGTACTTATATTTCAGAATATAAGTTTTGCACTTCTTTTGTCAAATTTATTCTGAAGTATTTTATTTTTTATGCTATAGCAAATGGAATTGTTTTTTTAATTTCATTTTTGAATCATTCATTGCTAGTGTGTAGAAATACAAATGATTTTTACGTATTGATATTGTATCCTGCAGCCTTGCGGAAATTGTTAATTAGTTCTAATAGTTTTTAAATGGATAATTTAGGATTTTATATATACAAGATTCTGTCATCTACTAAACTAGTCAAAACTAAAATATAGTTTTACTGCTTTCATTCCAATATGGATGCCTTCTATTTCCTTTTTGTGCCTAATTCCCCTGGCTAGAACATCCAGTGCAATGTTGCATAGAAGTGGTAAGAGCATATATCTTTATCTTATTTCTGATCTTAGGGCAAAAGCATCCTGTCTTTCACCTCTATGGATGATATTATCTGTGGATTTTTTGTAGACACCCTTTATCAGGTTGAAGGAGTTGCCTTCTACTCCTAGTTTTATGAGTGTTTTTATCATGAAAGATTTGGGATTTTGTCAGTTTTTTTGTATCTATTGAGACAATCATATTATTTTTGTCCTTTATCCTATTGATTTTTTTGTGTTACAATGATTGATTTCCTTTTGTTGAACCAACCTTGAATTCCTTCTATTAAACCCATTTGGTCATGGTATATAATTCTTTTTATATGTTGCTGAATTTTGTTTGCTAGGATTTTCTTGAGGATTTTTGCATCTGTATTCACAAAGAATATTAGTCTGTAGTTTTCTTTTCTTGTGATGTCTTTGTCTGGTTTTGGTATCAATGTAATTGTGGCTTCATAGAATTCCTCTTATGATTTTTGAAAAAAGTTTGTGAAAAATTGATATTAATTCTTATTTAAATTTTTGGTAGAATTCACCAATAAAGCCATCTGGGCCTGGGCCTCTGTTTGCCGATAATTTTTGATTCCTAAGTGGATCCCTTTACTTATTATAAGTACAATCTAATTTTTTAAGTACTCTGGGGTCACTTTAGTAGTTTGTATATTTCATATATCTTATTTGTTGCCATACTGTTGTCCATGCTCATAGTATTACTTTATGATCATTTTTTTCCCTGTAAAGTCCGTAGTAATGTCCCCTATTCTATTCATGATATTACTAATTTAGATCTTCTCTCTTTTTTTCTTGGTCCGTCCAGCAAAAGATTTGTCAATTTTATCTGTCAAAGAACCAACTTTTGGTTTCATTGATTTTTCTTTCTTATTTTTCTATTTTTTATTTCATTAATTTCTGCTCTGTTCTTTATTATTTTCTTCTTTCTGCTTGCCTTAGGTTTAGTTTGCTCATCTTTTTTCCAGAGTCTTAAGGACTTTCTGTCCTAATTGTTCTAACTCATCTGTTAAATGTATAAGGGTTCCTTTGTGTGTGAGAACTTGTTTTTCTTTTGCTACTTTCAAGATTTTCTCTTTGTCCTTTAACATTTTTACTATGATGAGTAGGTCTGGATTTCTTTGCATTTATACTACTTGGATTTTCTTGAACTTTTTTGGAGGTATAGATTAATGTGTTTAATCAAGTTTGAGAAGTTTTCTACTATTATTTCTTTGAATATTTTCTTCAGTTCTTCTCACTTCTCTCCTTCTGGTAATCCCACTCTGCATATTTTGGTGTGATTAATGGTGTACCATGTTTCTCTGAGACTGTGTTCACTTTTCTTCATTTTTTTTCTTTTTTTGCTCTGTTCTTCAAATTACATAATCTCTATCAATCTATCACCAAGGAGTTCACTGATTCTTTTGGCACTTAAAGTCTACTCTAGATTGCCTCTAGAGAATTTTTCATTTTAATTATTGTACTTGCTCACTCCAGAATTTCCACTTGGTTCTTTTTTTTATAATTTGTCTCATTAGTGATAATATTTTCACTTTGATTGGACATTGTCATCTTACCTTGCATTTTTAGTATGGTTTCCTTTAGGTCTGGAACATATTCATAAAGGCTACTTTGAAGGTTTTGTCTGTAAAATCTGATTCTTTGGGTACTTTCAGAGGCCATTTCTATTGCCTGCTTTTACCTGCATACTATCATCACACTTTCCTGTTTATTCACATGTCTCATAATTTTTTGTTGAAAACTATGCATTTAAAGTAATATACTACAGCAACTCTTGATACTTCCCTCTGCCCAAGGCAGGGAGCTTAACACTAGTGTTTACTTGTTTATTTAGTGACTTGGATGAACTTTCTTAGTAGAGTCTATTTCTTCTGCAGTGGAAAACCTCTCAAATTGCTCTTCAGGGGGCACAGTTCTGAGCATGTGCACAGTCACCCTGGAATGACAGTGGTTTTAGCAGGGCTCTCTCTTTACCTGTCCTTTTCCATGATCTCTCTGTTAAGCCATCTGCCTCTGTTGGTATCACACCCATTGGCTAAGCTCCAATTGCTCTCTGATTACTTTCTTATTTTCTTCTAACACCCTAGGGCATAAATTGCTCCACAGTTGGATCCAGTTAAATTCAGGCCTCTTTGCAGGAGAATTTTTTGAGTCCAGTCTTTGGGATTTGTTATGACCTCAAGAAGACTACTTAGCCATCCCTTTATCTGGTTCTCTCTGATAAACTAACTGGCCTTTGGTTTAGCTCCTTGCCCTCATAGAGTTACCAGCCTCTTCCTAATTGCTTACCATCAAAATTTCCATTTTCAAGAGCACTGTTAGGTTTGAACTTCCCTACTTTATCTGTTTCAAATAAAGTCAGTTCCTTTGGGGAGAGCTTCAGAGCTCTCTGTTCTTATGGCCTGCCTTTCCCTCTGGGAAAAATCTATTAAGCCAGTGCTCTGGACTGGAGGTAGAGACCGTGGTCTCTCTTGGAGTGATAACACTGCTTTATGAGTGGTACATTGGGCAGGTCTGATCACCTCTGGTCTTCTTGGCTTGCCTCCCCTGGCATGGAACCTCTGCCCTGCCAGCATGCTGGGGCAATGGCACTCAGGGCCCCAGTATTCTTGGCCAGCTGCACCTGGGATAGAGCCTCCACTCTGCGAGTGGGACTGGTGCAGAAAGGGGTCCCTTGACCTCTCAGCTGCACTCTCCTGGAATTTAGCCTCTGCAACATGAAGCTGAGGGGAATAAATACTTCCTGGGTGGATATCATGCCATGGCCCTTGATTGAGAACTGAGGGGGAGAGTGGGCCCCATTTTTTTGGCCATACTTGCCCAGGTTGGAGCTTCCATCACACTGAGCTGGCAGGTGGACAGGGAGGAAAAGGGTGAGGCTCAGGTGACACAGCCCCTTGCTGTTGTTACTGAGATTTAATAGATTTTCTTGAATAAGTGTTTCTTGGTTTGCTTTATGCCCATAGAACAATATTCAAAGACTTAAAGTGGCTATTTTTAAAAGTATTTTTTAACAGTTTTGATTGTTTTATTGGGGACCAGGTTACCAAAGCTCCTCATGATGCCATTTTATATGAATTTTTTCTGGACACAAAATATATGTTTTAAGCATTTAATTTTATAATTTATCAACTTTCTTTCTCTCTGGTATCTTTTTAAAGAAATTGTCTCTTTGTCTGTCAAATATTACTGTCTTCTCTGAATCTTTCTCAACTCCTAAGCTTCCCTTTTCACCCATTCCTTTGGAATCTCTCTTTCTCCAGTTTATACTCCAGTTCCCAACCCATATTTGCTATTGCCTACTGGACAGAGTTGTCTGACTGTCGCGTGGCATCTCGGGTATGACATGTCTTACAGTGAACCTACTGTCATTCCCTACATCTGTGGTTTTATCTCAGTATTTCTCATGTGAGATGGGGTTATCAGCATATACCCAGTCATCCAAACTAAAACCTCATGGTAGTTCTTGATACTTCTCACCCCATCCCTGTAACAGATCTGTCGCTAAGTCTTGTCAATTTTACCTTTGCAATGTCACTCGAATGCAGCCCCTCCTCTTCGGTACAATGCTGATGCCTTGATTCAGCTCTTTTTCTCTTTCCCAGACCATCCCAGCCCCCATTCTTCTTGCAGTATCACACAGCCTTCAGAGTTTACTTTTTCTGCATCCTTCTCAGTTAAGGAGGTTTCTAAAGTACTGACCTAACAAAATACTGGGTTTTTAATTTTGGTTTCCTTTTAGTATATAATAAAGTCCACATTTCTTTACTTGACATAGAGCGCCCTTTATGATTGATTGCACCCTGTTAATGTTTATGAACCTTAGAAGGTAAGTGAGGATAACATGCATTAGGGAAGTAAAGAAGTTTCAATGGCAAGACGCATGTCAAGGGCTGACACGGTGTCTGAACCATTGAGTGCTCAGTAATTGTTAGCTGTTATTGTGATTATTATTACCTCTTCTCCTGCATAACCTCCCCACCCCCAACATATGCCCCATTCCAACCACAGTGAACTAATTTTCTTTTCCCATACACTCCCTCCCTTTTCACCCCTGTGTTTTGTACTTGATGCTTTCTCTGCCTGATTTCCCACTGTAGTGCTTTGTGACTACAACTAAGGACTGTGAGAGTGTTTCTCACTGCACTTACTATATACATCGAGCATTTGCCATTTCTGTAGTTGTCAGTGTGCCTGCCTTAACCAACTGGGAGCTCATTAAGGCCTGTGTTCATGTTTTATTTGTCTTTGTATCCCCAGATCCCTACTAATTAAAGTGGTGAAAGCCATATAGCACTTACCCAGGAAATGTTTGTTCAATGTAAATTTATTTTTATTGCTTGTTTTTACGTTCTTTTTCATTACATGGTTTTGCAATGGACATTGACCTTTTTACACTTTAATTTTAGTTCAAAATAAAGTTTTGTCTAATTGACAATTTTCCCCATTCTACCAATAGGCAAGTATTTATATATTTTAAATAAACTTTCACCCTATTTATTAAACGTGGACTAAAGGTCTCTGACATCTGGCAACAGTTCCGTGATAGTTATGTGGCTACCTCTTAGTGTAGAATAGGTGCACTCTAATTCAGAATTATCCTTGATATTTATTACCTACATGGCTAGTTCCTTTCTGACTTTTAGAAACAGTTATTGGACATTGGAAGAGAAGATGATTCTTAGCTCTTAATAAAAGTGTTTACCCTTTTTTAATGGGGATGATCTTGAGTTATAGTCGGTGACAAAACTATATTCAACTGTATTTCTGGGAGAGAGCAAGTAGAATGAATACAGATTAACAGAATGAACATACATTAGCATAATTTGCAGAATGAAC
>NW_007726756.1:98249-100445 GCF_000696425.1 Galeopterus variegatus
CAAGTAGAATGAATACAGATTAACAGAATGAACATACATTAGCATAATTTGCAGAATGAACATACGTGAGCATAAATAATTGCAGAGCAGTCTGAGCAATTTTGACTTTGACAAAGTGAGATGGAGGGAAAACTTAACTGTCATTTAGGTGTGAATTACAATGTTTTTAACTGGTTTTAGGAGAGGATAAACTTTCTTCAAATATTACATCATAATTGAAGAGAGTTTGTATGTCATAGATCAAAATCACAACAATGATCATGTTTATCAGAAGGGATTGTGACAGAGAGAAAATAGCTCAAAAGGTATTTTTAAAAAGACTTTGTCATTAATATCCTTAGTAGAATATGAGTATTTGAATAATCTTGGTTTTGATTTATAAAAAAAATGAGATTGGTTTTTCGCCTTTAAAATTGGTGGCGAATTTTTTCATTAAGGTGGGCTTTTTCTTGGTTAGTCGTTTTGGTTGTTGCATGTTTTCCCCCTATGCTTATCATTAGAAAATTGCCTACAGATTTTGGAGCAGCTATGAAAGAAAGAAATTTAATGCTATTGAAGAGTAAGAAAGATTGTTGATCAAGTAAATGATAGTATACTGACAAAGCCACCGGGCTTGTAGCTTGCACTGAGGTGTGGTAGCGTTAATGATGTGGTAGCTCTGGCAGTCTTCAGCTGTTCCAGTTCCTGTGTGGACAAATGCGATCGCTCCCTAAGCTCTGGTACCACCTGATCCTGCAAGATCGCATGCCAGCAGTGCTTTTGCCAATAACCTGGCTTTTGTTCTCAGTAAATTGCAGAATCTCACAGTCTCTCACTGCTTAGAGAGTAGTTTACAATGTTCTAAGAACATTTGATTGCACTGAAGAAAAAAATTGTTTTGTATTAAGAAAATTCCAGTTATGCTTTGGAAAGTAAAAGGCTTACTGTCCATTTCAAAGGTTATTCAAACTTTAAAAAGTCACTTTTTAAACTAGTACAGACTGTGTGTACCTTTTCTTAATTGTAACTCAAAAAAGAATTCCTTTCCTCTTTTCGAAAATTAATTTTCTCCTTGTCTTCTTAACTTAAAATCATTAACATGAGATTTAACATAAATCTTTATCTCTGTTCGCCTCATGTTATCATTTTCTCTGAACCTAAGGTGTTATCTTCACGAGTTAAACATTTGAAGAAATTACATATGATGAAGGTTTTTCTGAGTATTGGATCAAATAATTGTGGAAATAGATCAGAACAAACTCAGGAGCATTCTGTACTTGAAAGGAAAAAATGCAATCCAAGATTTCTGCTTTACTGGTGGCTAAGAAATTAATGAGTAACCTGTTTGTTTTTCATAAAAGTCACTAATCAGTAAAGCAGAAATTTTGCTTTTTATTGTTCATGTATTTGTTACTGCTAATCGTAGGAACAAAAAAAACCTAATTTATTTTGTAGTTTTCAACCTTTATTATAAACATGTACCATGTGCCATATACTGTGCTAGTTGCTCACTATTTTTCTTGTTCCAAAATTAAATTTTTTAAAAAAATTATATACCTGGATATAAATGATTAGACTTAGAAATAAACTATGTGTTTCCGGGAACCTAAACCCATGTGATCAGATATGCATTACAGTATGTGGTTGATGTTACAATGTGAGCATTAGTGTTGACATTTCCACTTCCCAGTAGATAAATGGTTTTTAGTTATGAGAGAGTAAATTCTTGTTTTCCAGTTTCCATTTAAGAGAATAAGTTATGGAATTTTGAGAAGCGGGTTGAAGATTTTTATTATTCTCTTACCTTGGTTCATTTTGTACTTTCTGTGGGTTCCATAATTCATCTCAATGGTCTTGATTTTGTCTTCAGCAGAAACGGCAATGGAAGTTCTTATGACAAAAATTTTTTCTTTTTCACAAGCCTTTCTTACCATCAACATGACTAACATCTGTTGAAATAGAGTTGATACAAAGCTGGTCAGTTTTCCTTTTAATATGTGATTTGCGTATGACTCTAATTTCAAATTGTCAACATAATATAATTACTTTTATATGATTTTTTTTCTGATTATAAAAATAATACAGTTATTATGCAAAACTTAGAAAAATGACAAACATTAGCAGAAAATTGTTGAAGTCATATCTAAATGATAATATGATAAATAGCTCTCTTTTAATGAGCACCTACTATGTTAAGTCTTTTTCCATGAATTATTT
>NW_007726756.1:100752-101173 GCF_000696425.1 Galeopterus variegatus
TAATTTCAAATTGTCAACATAATATAATTACTTTTATATGATTTTTTTTCTGATTATAAAATAATACATAGTTATTATGCAAAACTTAGAAAAATGACAAACATTAGCAGAAAATTGTTGAAGTCATATCTAAATGATAATGTGATAAATAGCTCTCTTTTAATGAGCACCTACTATGTTAAGTCTTTTTCCATGAATTATTTCACTAAATTAATGTTAGGTAGCTGGTAAATGATGGTGCTAAAATTTGAACCCAGGTCTGTCTGTCTGACTCCAGAGTCTGTACTCTTTCTTTTTATTTTATTTTATTATTTTATTATTTTATTATTTTTTATTTTAACTTTTCAATATACATTGTAGTTGATTTTTGTGACCCTTTACCCGTTCCTTTTCCCTGCTTCCTTTCTTCCCCCCCCCCCCC
>NW_007726756.1:101850-106600 GCF_000696425.1 Galeopterus variegatus
ATACCACATTTTCCTTATCCACTCATCTGATGATGGGCATTTGGGCTGGTTCCAACTCTTGTCTATTGTAAATAGTGCTGCAATGAGCATGGGAGTACAGGTATCCCTTTGGAATGATGATTTCCATTCCTCTGGGTATATTCCCAGTAGTGGAATTGCTGGGCCATATGGTAGATCTGTCTGTAATTGTTTGAGGAACCTCCATACCATTTTCCATAAAGGTTGCACCATTTTGCAGCTCCACCAACAGTGTAGGAGAGTTCCTTTTTCTCCAGCAACCTCTCCAGCACTTATCATTCTCAGTCTTTTGGATATTAGCCCTCCTTACTAGAATGAGGTGGTGTCTCACAGTGGTCTTGATTTGCACTTTGCATATGCTGAGTGGTGTTGAGCATTTTTTCATGTGTCTGTTGTCCATTCATATATCTTCCTTTGAGAAACGCCTGTTCAGCTCCTTTGCCCATTTTTAAATTGGGTGATTTGTGTTTTTGCTGTAAAGTTGTTTGAGTTCCTTGTATATTCTGGGTATTAATCCTTTGTCAGATGTATATTTTGCAGATATTTTCTCCCACTCTATTGGTTGTCTGTTCACTCTGTTGATTTGTTTCTTTTGCTGTGCAGAAGCTTTTTAGATTAATATAATCCCATTTGTTTATTTTTTCTTTAGTTGCCTGTACTTTTTGGGTCATATTTATGAAGTCTGTACGCACCGCTACTTCCTGGAGTGTTTCCCCTATGTTTTCTTAGAGTCTGTTCTCTTTCTACTATACTGTTGAACTGTATTTTTTCTCCTGGTCATGCATTATAATTAATAATGAATCACACACACACGCATACATTTTTTTTAAGTTGCTGTATTGCTTTGGACATAGCACCTAACCTGAGGGCATCTGTTTCCTCATGTGTCAATTGAATATAATAATTATACCTACCTCACTGTAAGGAGTAAATGAATTATTTTTCACAAAGCAGTAGTACAGTGCTCAATATGTATGAGTACTTTATAGTTGTTTGCTAATGTTTTTATTATTACAAAGAAACATCATTCTTTTCCTTATAAAGAATTTTTTAAAATTTTTATATCTCATTCATGAATTTGTGATATATCTACAAAGACATTTACCAGAAAACCAGGGTTTTTAACTTCATTAAGATAGTTATGCATTGCTTATATTACATTAAAATTTTCTAAATAGAATAGAAAGAAAAATGTTTTAAATGCAAAGATACAAAAATAAAAGACTAAAAGCATGTAAAAGAGAAAAATTCAACAACAATCCATGGTTAATATACTGAATAGTTAAGATAGTTATGCATTGCTTATATTACATTAAAATTTTCTAAATAGAATAGAAAGAAAAAATGTTTTAAATGCAAAGATACAAAAATAAAAGACTAAAAGCATGTAAAAGAGAAAAACTCAACAACAATCCATGGTTAATATACTGAATATTCACTGGCAAAAGTGTGGCAGTTGACAAAGACTGTTAGCAAAGCAAGCCTTAGTCTCTTACACCTGGCAGTTGAATCAGAAGATTTAGAGCTTCAGTGGATGCCAGCTTAAAATTCATTTTTGTAATAGATTCTTGAGTCTGGGTTTATTGAAGCATGAACTCCTAAGATTTTAACCTGGCAACAAAAGATATGTGGAAAATGAAATGGTCATAAATATGACTGAAACATTTATTAAACTGCCAGCAGGAAAGTAAGGACACTAGCTTAGTATATGTGTTCTTTACACCTTCAATAAAATATTATTTTTATAAATCCTATGACATTTTATATGTTGGGTAACTTTATGTCTACACTCTATTTACATGAACTGCATCTGAGTTTATCTGAAATTATTCCTATATGATAAATCAAGAAATCCCCTTTAACCAATGTTCTCTAAATTGAGGTGGTTATGTCCCTAATATAATATACATACTTTATATGTCATGTAGATGTTCAAATTCAGAACTTTTACATGTGTTTTGAGAAGTTGCACATTTTAAACCTTTGTTGTCATTGGAATTGCTTTGCACAAACATGTTGACTATGTATCAAAATTTATGAAGCTCCTAATGTATTATTTAAAATTAAATAAAATGAAGCATTTATTCATTCAGCAAATATTTGCTAAGAAGCTATCATCTGCTGATCGTGGTTCAAGATACTAGGGAAACCACTGTAACCAAGATATTTAAAATCCTTTTTGTAAGGCATTCACAATCAGTTTGGAGAAATTTAAAACATATAACATTTTAAAAATATATATTGTGATAAGTGCTCTGAAGGAAAAAGAGGTTTCTTAGATAATGGATTAAAGGGATTTCAAATGATTGTGTAAAAAATTCCACTCTTAAGAGCTGCCGTTTAATTTGAGACCTTGTTTTAGTCAGGATGGTCTAGGTTATGCTGCTGTAACAACCAAACACAAAATCTCTATGGTTTGTTTACTTAATAAACAAAGGTTAATATCAGTTCACCCTATATAACCAAGTGTCCAGTGTAAATTGGCATGGGAGCTTTGATCTTCATAGTTATTCAGGGACTCAGAGTGAAGGAGACTCCATCTCAACACATGCCTCTGTGGTTGCTGAAACTGAGGAGCTGGACATGGTGACTTACATGCTGGCCCTTAAAAACTTTTACCTGGAAGTGACACTTCTGTTCTCATATTATTGGCCATGAAAAAGTAACATGATATGGCTACACCTCATATTAAAAGGGGCAGAGATTTACATTTTTCTATGTTCCCAAAAAGAGGAAAATTAGATATTGATGAACAGCACTAATGATTTGTACAGGCTTGATGAATGAGAAGGGACTAGCCATTTTAAGAGGAGGAACAAGTTCTTGGTAAAGAAGACTGCATGGGAAAAGGCCCTAAAGTAGGAAAGAGGTGAGTGTGTTTTAAAGACATAAAAGAAAAACAATGGAACAATGGAATTGTGTGAATAATAATTTTTATATAATTAAATATTGGGTAGGAGAGTCATTGTTTTGAATAACTTTCTATCTTATGATAAAAATGTTAATGTGGTAATTTTGACCAAAATGCTGGAAATATTTTTCCTAATCTTTCATCATTTACTATAATTTTTTCATTGGTTGTAAGTGGGGTTATCTTTAGATTGGAAAGTTTTTCAGATCATGTTCCATTTATGGTGGATTTGGAATAAAATGTTAGGATATACTAATTTTTCTTTAAAAGGTTTTCATTTAATAGTTAAGGCAACTGGATTTATAAAAACAACTGTGTTTTGTTTTTTCTATGATTTCACTTGTCTCTGATAACCCCTACAAGAGAAAGAGGTCTAAGGATTAAAATTGTAGGGTAAAAGAATATAGGGTAGATAATGTAACATTCTAAACATTCCATTATTTTTATATATGTGCATTAGTGAAGTATGTCTGATCTCTTGCAATTAAACTCTGAGAAATGCCTCCAAATAAATCCCATTCTTAAATAAGTCTGATTTGGTCCTGGAAAATAGGATGGAATTCCCCCGATCACTCAGTTGTTTAGGAATGCTCTGTTTTTAACTGATGAAGTGAGCTTAAGTACAATACTTTGGATAATTTTAAAAATCTGAACTACAATAAAGGGCATTTCAAGAAATCTTTCATGTGCATACCACACAAATGAAAAGAAAACTAACTTAAAAAATAGCTTCAAGTCAGTTCTTACCCTTTTTTCCTCTCTTAAAAGGAATAAAACTTTACAGATAAAATAGAAATCCCTATTTGCTTTTCCTTCTTCATTTCCCCTCCTTTTCCAGAGGTAACCACTCCAACTTGGAGTGTATTTAGTCCGTGCTGTTTAGACATTTACTACATCCACTGTTTCCATAAATACTAGACATCATTTATTAATGTTTTTAATAACATAAATGCTACTTGTCTATGTATTAAACAACTTGCTGTTTTCATTCAACATTGTTTAAGAGATCTTCCCATGTTAATACATCTAGAACTAGTTTATTCATTTTAGCTACTGTGCAGTGTTCCATTGCATAAATGTATAGCAATTTACTTACCCATTCTTTCACTGATAGACACTCAGATTATTTCCCATTTTTCAAAATAAAAAAGTACTACTATGAACATCTTTTAAAATGTTTCCTTGTGCATATATGTAAGATTTTCTGTTGACTGAACACCTGGAACTGAACGTGCTAAGTTATATATGTATACATCTTCAACTTTTTAGGTATTGTCTGATTGCTCTCCAAAACAATTATATGCCCCTGAGTGTGGTCCTCTCTTATCCAGTATTGTCACCGACACTTAGTGTTGTTGGGTTGAGAAGTTGGGCTGCAGAGTGCATGAGAGCTTGTACTGTGGATCTCAGCATGAATGCTGTCCACTAGCTCATGAGCTTGACCTTGGGCATTCCGTTGCCTAGCTGTGCCACACTTTCCTCATCTATAAAATGAGGATAATAATAATCATGCTTTGTAAGGTTTTCATGAGGACTAGATGACATAAAATATTTAAGTACTTAGACCAGAGCTTGCCACATTTTTGGCCCATCCGGTGTTTACCTCTATCTTATTTTAATTTTGTTTATCTGAGGATGAGTTTGCACATCTTTTCATATGTTTATCAACCTTCTGTGTTCTCTTCTGGGAATTGCTTGTTAATATTTGTTTCTATTTTTCTAGAGGTGTTTGTCTTTACTTGTTGATATGCATGCTTATTGAATTATTCTGGACATTAATTCTTTGTATATGACACACACATATATATATATATATATATA
>NW_007726756.1:107650-109285 GCF_000696425.1 Galeopterus variegatus
GGGAACCGGTCTGTATGTGGGATCCGAACCCTCGGCGGGAGCACCGCCGTGCTTCCCAAGTAGCGCACTATCCAGTGCGCCACCGGGCCGGCCCAGAAGATTTTAGTTTTAACAAATTTCCATTTACTATTCTCTTCCTTTAGGATTTCTACTTAAAAATAAATATCTAATTTCTAGGTATGTTGAAATATTTAATATCCTTTGTCTGTTTAATGCTTAAGTAATAACAGCTTTAAAAGACTTAGTTGTCAGTGTTATTATTGAGAGAGAGAGGAAGAGAGAGAATATGAATGAGAATAAATGTGATCAAGTATGGATAACATAAGTATGAAAAAAAGCTGTAATTCTATGATAATCTAAAGAAAGAAAAATTTAAATGGACTTCTATATAAAGCAATTAGTTTTTCTCCCATCCCTGCCCCTTGCCCATTCTGTACATAGTTCAGCTTCTGGGAGCATGAGAGACAGGCCAGTCAGTCGTAGGCTTCTATCACATATGTGCTGGAAAATGTTACGTCATAGCTCCCAAGTCAGACACGATAGCAGGATTGAAATGCTGTTAAGTAGCCTCTATTGGCAACCAGATCCGTCTACTCTATAAAGAGCGTTATGTTTTTGAAGAGAATTACAGTATACATTAAAATTTTTTCCAGCTATTATCGCTTGAAATAAAATGTTTTAAGAACCATTGATTCAAACGATATATTAAAACTCCCTGACTTTTTTCCTCCCCAGACAACTCATTTTTCAGTGTGTGGAATACTTTTATGGATTCAAAGTCATTACATTTTATGTGTCCCACGGACTTACCTGACCTGAGTATTTCATTAAGGATTTAACATAGAATTATTAAAAATTCAGAACTTGAAAATGGGCAGACATTAAGCTTGCCTGAGTTTTCTGCCTCAAATGTAACAAATTGCTTTGAGGCTGTCAGGCTCTTCCAAGATAAGTTAAAAAGTCAGCCAACTCCAGGTAGTTTTCCAAAAGGCTGTCTCATTTTCGGCTAGTATGCATTCTCTCCATAACTTATTGGATGTCACTTTCATAAAGTGCTTTTTATTCATATGAATGCTAAATCAGTGCAGCTCATCTGATTCCTTGTTTATATCTTTTAGAAGCCTTGTGGCTGGTCCCACATCTTGGTGAGCTAATATGAGTAAGACAAGAGCAGTTTTTCAAATTATAATAATTAGAAGGAATCTTTTCTAAAACAAGCGCACATACACATGTACCTTTATAAAGGTTAAGACTTCATTAAACGTCTTTATTAATATTTGCAGGTGACATGGGAAAGATTAAAAAATTGGGGACTCTAGCAAAGAATATTATTCATATGTCAATGTTTTAAAATTCTAATCTGAACTCACACATGCAAAGAATAACTGCCCAGGAACACCACCCCCTACTTACAAATGTACAAATGGAAAAATTATGAAGAGCCCTTAAGTTTTAGCTAATGTTTCTAACGTAACTTAAAATTTCCATTATGAATAGGGTGCCACCTGTGTCAAGTAGTGATTTTGGTTTCAAAAGATCAAAATCCAGATCTGGCTTATTGAATTAAAAATAACAACAAAGGAATGTAATGGAAGGGTATGGGGTAGACCATAGAATCTACAGGCAGTCTGGAGA
>NW_007726756.1:109755-110867 GCF_000696425.1 Galeopterus variegatus
AACAAAGGAATGTAATGGAAGGGTATGGGGTAGACCATAGAATCTACAGGCAGTCTGGAGAAACAAACTTGGAAATAGAAAGAGAAGCTACCAGCAGAGAACATGGCTGGGGTCCTGGGTAATTAGTCCCTAGTTAGTTCTTTGCCACCTCCACTGTCCTCCTGTGGCTGGGTACAGTTTTCAGGTGTGTATCTTTGTATCAGTTCCCCCCACCAAAACTCACATAATAGAAATTTCAGCCACATGGGAAGGATATTTGGATGGAGTACAGGCCAGATAATATCCACATTTTCTCCACATAGCTTATCATATATTTTGACTATAATTTTTATGAGCTTTATGTATCTATTTTTGTTGCGAGTTCAGCTTTACAATGAAACTATTGAAAACACTGTTAGAACAGTCCTATGGATCTCAACTGTTAACATTTTCCAGCAATTAAAATAGAGCCTCTTTGGTAAACATACAGTTTAGTTTGCTCCAAAATGTGTAATTACTTAAGGAAACCCACCCCCTGGGATGTACTCTTTCCTGTCTATATATTAAGATAAGCATTCTGTAGTTACCTAGAAATTAGAACAGTTTTCTTACTGCATAGAAATACGATATGCATAACCCTATATTCCAAAAATGATAATATGTAATGTGTGAGGATATTGATAGAAACTCGAGGGAGGTGTTTTTTCCAGTAGAAATTTTCAAGTCTGGTTTCCTTTACTAATTAGGGACAGAAGATATAAATAGATAATGTCAAATAATAACAAATCATACTCCTCTAATTTTTGAGGGCAGACAGACACACACACTCAATGTAGCAAACATCTGGTTGGAAATTTAAAAATTTAGTTGAGCATCAGGAGGTTTTTCTATATCTGGAATGTTAGTGAAGTTGGAAGCATGTGGATGTTCAACCGGGGCTTCCTTTGATGTTCATTATGCAGTCAGAGCCTCTCCCCTAACCTCAGACATTGACCACCTCATTGTATGCTGTGCCATAATTTCTTCCTACCTTGGGCCTGCTCTTAGTGGCACGAGGCATAGTCTCCTGGCAAGGAGAGAGAGGCTGCAGGTAGATGATCGGAAAACCAGATAATGTCGTGGCTGATCAGAAA
>NW_007726756.1:112387-115590 GCF_000696425.1 Galeopterus variegatus
CTTATGATGCCTATTTTACAAATGAGGAAACTGAGTTAAAGTAACTTATTCAAGACTATAGGCAAGTAGTTGGTGAAGCTAAGATTCTGATTGTGAATCCAGAGTTAACTGCAACGCCATGCGGCTTTTATATGTATATAATGGCACAGCCAAAAAAGATAACACCTTACCTGTTGAGGTTCCCAGATAGAAGGGAAATTTCTTGAAAATTACAATACCATGTGGAGTAAACACGGATGCCTCACCTCATTATCCTTAATAGCTTTAAGAAGAAATTTGGGAAAGCTAATTATGTGAATCTTTATCACATCTTTTTTCCTGGTTTATTATACAAGTGTACTTTAAAAAGTTCATGGAAAATTGAATTAAAAGGAAATGCAAATTTTCCATGAACTTTTTGAAGACCCCGTGTGTGTGTGTGTGTGTGTGTATACATATATATTTGCTTTAGAATATAGTATATACTGCCCTGCATTGCTGATAAAATCCTACATGTTCTTTCCATCGCCAGTTATGGAACCATGTTCTTTCCATTGCCAGTTATGGAACATTAGATTTTAGGCCCTACACAAACAGAGGTGACCTTTGGGATACAGNAGGAGAGAGAGGCTGCAGGTAGATGATCGGAAAACCAGATAATGTCGTGGCTGATCAGAAACTGATGGCAGTGTTTATGTTGCCAGGTCAGAGCAGAACTGCTGGAATAAAGGCTAAGAGTCATGAATCAGAAGGGGTGCTCTCTTTTACAGACCACAGAAATGGATAAATGCTGTGATTTTAAATTTGTCCATTGTACTTTCTGGCTAGGTAAAAAGGAAGATTTTTTTTTCCTTGAGTAAAAATTATGAGAGTCTGGTATTTCTCTCTACAAAATAATTTATTTCTGGCTACTCCATATTAATTTTCAGGCTGTGAAACCTGGCTTTAATTCCAAACAGATCTTTGGGACAGAAAGATCTTGAATAATAGAGAAAATAACTCCGTAAGGAAGTATATTATTTCTTGGAAGGATCCCACTATCCATTTAAGTGGTTTCTTCCAGCTTTCACATCCAAGAAAATTTTATCCATATGTAATTACGAGGATCAAAGCCACAGTGAGGTTTATGTAGATACTTTCTGCCTTTCTCATCCTTTATCTTGCAGTGTCACTGTAATGACATAATGAAATAAAGCATAGGAAAGTGTTTTGTAAGCTGGAGAGTGCTCTAAAATGTTTATTAATGGCTGAGCATTTATTAAAAGCCAGTCATTGGGCTCAGCACTTGAGGTTCTCATCTCATGATATGCACACATTCACATCATATGCTATAAGTAAAGTTGTCTTATGATGCCTATTTTNGCCAGTTATGGAACATTAGATTTTAGGCCCTACACAAACAGAGGTGACCTTTGGGATACAGAAGAATGATGGGAGGAAACAGAAAAATCTCTGAACTATGATCACTTATAAATATCTTCAATATTATTAGCAGTTTAGGCAATAGTTTAGTAACTGCTTAAAAAGTTTGCTACAATCGTGTCTTAAGGTTCTTAAGTTCTCCATGATATTTATGGTAGTAGTGATGTCATCTGGAGGAAAGCCAACCGACTCAAAAGATACTGTTTTATTAAATTTGTTTTAGGGAGCCGTGTTTGAGGATACGACAAGGGACTCATCTGCTGATAAAGTTAGATAAGTGTCTGCCAAAGTGTGTTTCATCCCACACTTGTCTTCAGGAATACTATTGAATAAAAATATTTTATGAGGATATAAATTTTGAAGACTGCCTACTATAGCCTCCTCTTGGCAGTTAATAATGCACATGAGTACATTAAGGGCTTTCATGTAGTTTCACACCCCCACCCTGAAATTCCTGTCTTTGTTCAACCCTACTATATTTTCTAATATATTTGACCACAGAATCCTTTTTTGACTAAGTTTCAGATAATTTTGTGAAACTGGTGTTCCACTGACCACATTTGGGGAAATACTGAGTTAAACCATATTTCTGGATCTCAACTGAGCAGGTGTATTTTGTTATGAAAAGGCCTTGACACCCCAGATTCCATCAGTTGTAAGCTTCTAACTACCATTTTACGTTGAATACTACAAGACAATGAGTCAGGAGGCCTAAGCCATTGTTTCAGATTTTTTTTTGCCTTGGGGCAGTTGCTGAGACTTTCTGGACTTTACTTTCTCATCTGTTAATCAAACGATCAAATCAAGTGATATCTAGGGGTGCTCCATCTCTAAAAGTTATTATTGAAAATAATTAAAATTTAAATAACACTTTACAGTTTTTGAAATGATTTTATATGCCTCATCTATGATGGCCTGATACCTTTTGGGAAGCTGGCAGCAAAGCCCAGCATGTACTTAACACTGCAGATTATATTGGAACTTCCCTGAGCAGTAAGAGTTGACCTTCTGTAGAGCCAGAGTGTTAGACACTTGGCCAGCATGTCTGCAGTCCAGCACCACCACTGCAACCTCTCTCAGCATTGACGTGGTGCTTGTTAGCAGTACACCCACCCAGAGAACAGAAGCTAAGGGGCTGATAAGATTTGAAGTGGGTTGGGCTGTAATGTCATGGAGTACCACTGACAGAGAATTTCCATAGCTGAGAAGAACTTGCATACTAACAGTAGCGGAAAGTCTAAATTCGGGTGGATGTTCAGCAATCCAGGATATAGTGGCTCTCTTTGGAGGCATATCAAAGTGAACAGTGAAGCATTTAATAAACTGGACTTAATTTATTAACTGAATAAAGGAATTACAGTCTTAAAGGAAGGAATAAATGTATACAGAAAAGAACATTTAATTCACAGCAAGAACTATTGATCAAACACAGAACCACACCCCTGTACCCCATCAGGATGATCACTGCTATTGGCAGATAGCAGAGTATGATGGTTAAGAGCATGGATTTTGATGTTAGACACCCTTGACAATCAAATTCTGGCTCTGTTATGCACCTCCTGTGTGATTTAGGGCAATTTTTTTTTAACCTATGTAATCCTACTGTCATCATCTGTAAAGGAAAGCTGTTCATGCTGACCAAATCATCTTGTACAGATGAAGCAAAATGACCGGTGTAAAGCACAGAACAAACTTCATGGTTGGTGTATATAGTCTCTCTCTATATATGGAATAATAATAATAAAAGAAGCCATTATAGCAGTTTTTTGTCTTCTAAACTTTTATCTGTAGGTGTTTTTTTT
>NW_007726756.1:116000-123843 GCF_000696425.1 Galeopterus variegatus
TTTTTTTTATGTTAACCAACTTGTAATTCCAGAATGCCTTTGAATTTTATTGCAGTTTTCATCAGAATCCACCTAGTTTCAAACATAACCCCTTAAAGAACTGTATTCTCAGCATCAAATGCTGTTTCATTCTCCATTTCTCTGTGATGTTGGGAGACAACTACTCCGATGTGCATCGATAGAACTTTCTGGAATGCTGGAAATGTTCCTTGTGCTGTTCAGTTCAGTAGCCACCAACCACATGTTGCTCTTGAGCACTTGATATGTGGCTGGTGTGACTGAGGAACTGAATGTTTGCTTTATGTAATTTAAATTGTAAGTATAAATTTAGAAAGCCACATGTGGCTAGTGGCCACCACTTTGGACTGCACAGCTATATATCACAACAAACCACATTGGTGTGAGATGTTGTAACTGCTAAAATTTCTTTCTCTAAAATACTCAGTTTTATGTCACAGATTCTACAGTTAAAAAATTGTGATCCTTTTTAAAAAAGAGCACAAGGTGTTCTTTTCTGATGTCATCAGCCACATTACTTGAAAGACTTCTATGCAAGAACTGTTGAAAGTTTCAGACACTATGGAAGACACACCATTCAGTAGAAACCCCAGAGATCTATTGAATCTCACTGAAGTAATAGTGAGCTTATGACCAAGTATTTGATCATATTTATAAATGTTCCATAAAAACACAAGAAGAATATATATGCTCTGTTTATATGGTGCAAAACTGTAAATCCATCTATTAAAGCAAGCTTTTTGATTTTGTACTTATTTTATTGTTGTTTACTTGCTCTGTCAAATTTGAAAAAAAATCTCTCCTTGTATTTCTAGAAGTTTTTGTTCTTTGTATTTCATTATACTTTTTGGTGTGTGAATCTATATCCTCTTAAATAACTTTAATTTTTAACTTTATGTAATATTCTTTTTTGACTCAGTTAATGCTTTTATCTTTGAATTTCACTCTAATAATGATTATTGCTACTTCTGCTTTATATTATTAAAATTTTCTCTGATTTTTCTTTGCTCTTTTATGTATATAAATCATTATATTTTGTGTTTTTCTCTTTTCGCCTTTGTTATTTTTGGTTTAATCAATAGTTTCACTCCTCTACTTTCAATGCCCTTCTTCCTCAATTAAAACATTTTACTATGCTCTTCATTAAACTAATGGTTATCTTCCTATCTTTTCACCATTATATTGAAACCTCTGTCCCTCTTTTACAATTTTTGCATGATATCTAAATTAAATAATACCTATTCCTCTCACCCCAAGACATTTTACTTATTCACTGCTCCCGGTCCCAAACTGAAATCATAGGAATAATTTGTTTCCAGGTCCTCACTATGAAATAATACCTATTCCTCTCACCCCAAGACATTTTACTTATTCACTGCTCCCGGTCCCAAACTAAAATCATAGGAATAATTTGTTTCCAGGTCCTCACTATGACAGATACCTTCCCCATCTCCCAGTTCCTGACATTATTTCAGGCAATTATTAAGTTTTATCTTATTTTGTGACCGTTTTGTTTCGAGAATCCTTCTCAAAATTTATAAATTTATAATCCGTAAATGTTGTTTCACTGTGTTTCAACTCTCCATGCTGCAAGTGAGAAAACAAATGTTAGTCTATTTTATTTTCTTTGTAGGTAGCCTGTTCTTTCTCCCTGGAAATGGAAAGATTTTTTTTGTTCGTTTGTTTGTTTGTTTGTTTTCTTTTAGTCTCAAAGTTCAGAGATTTAGAGCTTTCATGAGGCTCTTTTCCTTGAGTGTATCTTTTTTTTTCATTATTTCTGTCTAGGACACCATGAGCCATTTTAACCTGAAGAATGTAAGGCTATTTTTCACTTAAGCTTAGGAAATTCTTTCTTATTATTTCTTTATTACTTCTCTATTTGTTTTTGTTTTTTGTTTCATAAACCTTACTTTGAATTCACATTACTCACATCTCAGTCTCTAGGTACTATACTGTTAAGTCTTATCTTTTACTTCCTGTGTACATTTCTTAGAAATTTTGCTCTCCATTGGAAGCTATTTCTTCCATCTGATCTTCCAGACAACTAGTTTAGCTTGAAGTAGTAACTATCTCTTCTTCTGTTTTTCTGTTGAGTCTGAATATTGAATGGGTCCAATATTTAATTTTTATTTGTCTAGTCATGAAGCAAATTTCCTCACTGCCAATACTAGTGGGGCCGTATGGGTTGCTCTGGCAGTTACAGATTTGCAGGTTATGTAGGATATGGTCATTCTCATTTTACTGAGCTGGTATTGCAGTGCTGTGACTTTTCTGCCGAGATGTTGCAGGGGTTCTCCTTGCTTTTGAGTGTCTCCTGGTGCTGATGTATAAGGAACAGGGATAAGTTTCCAGTTATAACAGCCAGGAATGTTTCAGTTCACCAGTTCAGACCACCACCCGTGCTGGACCATCAGTGCCAGCAGGATCAGTTGACCCTTCACTGTTCTTCATCCAGGAAGTATCAGGGGCAGGACCTCCCCCTTTGTAATTCAGATGGATCCATTGATAGACACTACCTGTGTTCTTTTAAAATGCCAGCTGGTCTAATGGTCTTCTGCTTTGTTCTTTAGCAGTTCCCTAAAACTCCCAACTAATGATAACCCCAGTAATGAATCACGTAGCATTTGGTCTCTTCTCAGGAGAGTCTCAGCCCATCTAGTAAGATGTTATACTGGAAGTCCTATGTCAGGCCATAGTCATAGAGAGAGAGAGAGGTTTGTTTACTCATGATATAGTTTATTAGTTTCCAGGGAAGGGTGTAATGTATTAGGTTTGATTGACTCAGGAGCATGTACTTGGCTGTCTACATCACTGGGGAGGCAGTGATTTGGGCAGAAATTTCAGTTAGTAAAGAGTGCATTGAGAAATTGGTAAAGGGCCACAAAAAATGATTACATTGTGCAATGTTGAATATAATGATTATCCTGATTTGAGCATCACATATTGCACACAGGTATTGATACTGAATGCTGTACCCTCAGATCTGTTCTATCACTTTTGTTTCAATAAATTTTTAAAAATTAAAAAAAATCTAAAAAAAACACACAAAAGACAATACATCAAATCCATGTTATTATATAAAGGATCCATCAGCAAACTGTGTGTATCATTTTATTCATAGCTACCACTGTAATCCCGTTTTGTGATCTCATTGTGTTTGGATCAAAGGATATGTAAGATCTGTTCAAGCACCTTGTTTCCATTGATTATGTTTCTGACTATTGATAATGGACAAATGTTTTGTGAGGGCATCACTTTTCCTTGAAGGCTTACTTAACTATGTTACAGATTTTTCTTAGATACCATAAAATTGGGCACTGTGTTGATTAACTTCCAAGTGATTCATCTTCTGTGTTAATCATATGCATCTCTGGCCCCTTGTTAACTCATGTCAGAATATTTTTGTCTCTTTAACTTTCTTCTTCAAAGGTGACAATATCTTTCTGCTAAAATAATCTTATTAGTTTTTAATCTTCAGAATTTTTTTGTTGTCCTTAAGATAAGTTAATTGGTTTAGCTCTAGGGAGAGTGCACTTTTAGTTCATAGGCCATGAATTTTAGGACCACATCTTTGATGGCCTTCATCCTTATGAAACATGACATCAAAGATAGCAATTATGTTTGCATCATTGGCCAGCACCTAATTATCTTTCCCACCTCTTCATTCTTAAACTGCCCTTGATATCAGCAGTAGCTTTGTGCTTTGAAAGGCTGTAGAGAAAGGTGAATGCAGTTTTCTTTGCCAAGTTGACATTCCACTGAAACATTAAATAATGGTATTGTGTTAGCAATAAAACGTAGTGCAACTGTGGTAATTAAAGTAATCACTCATCTATTTGCAGAAGTAGAAGTCCTTAATGTTTCTCTCAATTCACAGAGAATTTCTCCCTGTTGTAATGTGACTAGATGGAGACTCATCTTTGGGAGAAACCCAGCAATTCAAGTGCGGGGAATTTACCTTACGGAACAACTTGTCAAAATACGTAGTCGGCAAATATGTTCAATAATGCCCATATGGCACCATGTGCACTTGTAATCAATTGAAAACAACCTAAATATCCATCACATGGGGAGCTGTCAGTGTTCGTGAGGCTGTTGCAGTGCCCTCGTCCCTGTTGTAATGTGACTAGATGGAGACTCATCTTTGGGAGAAACCCAGCAATTCAAGTGCAGGGAATTTACCTTACGGAACAACTTGTCAAAATACGTAGTCGGCAAATATGTTCAATAATGCCCATATGGCATCATGTGCACTTGTAATCAATTGAAAACAACCTAAATATCCATCACATGGGGAGCTGTCAGTGTTCGTGAGGCTGTTGCAGTGCCCTCAATGGTGACTAGACAAGAAAGACTCACTGTTTAGTTTGGCGTTAACAATTCAGGCTTGCTTTATTCAAATATAATTTCAAAACTCTATTTACTCCTTGAGCTTTTTTAATATTTACTTTTTAATTGTGGCAAAAAGCACATAACGTAAAATTTGCCATCCTAACCATTTTTAAGTTCAGGGGTGTAAAAGACATTCACACTGTTGTGCAGCCGTGCCCAATCTCCATCCGCAGAACTCTTTCCATCCTCTAAAACTGTGGTTTCCTCACCCAGTGAATCATAATTTTCCATTCCCCTTTCTCCCAGCCCCTGGCAACTACCATTCTACTCCCTGTCTCTGTAAATTTGACTACTCTAGGTATCCCATATAAATGGACTCACACAGTTTTTTCCTTTTGTGACAGGTTTATTTCACTCAGCCTAATGGCCACAATGTTTATCCATGTTGTAGCCTGTGTTAGAGTTTCCTTCCTTTTTAAGGCTGAATAGTATTCCATTCTACATATATACCACATTTTGTTTATCCATTCATCTGCTGATGGACACTTCTAGATTGCTTCTAGATTTCCTTTATTGCAAATAATGCTGCTATGAATATGAATATACAAATATCTCTTTGAGTTCCTAAAGTCTAACAGATTTTAGTAGTGACATTAAGAGGCCTTTAAATAATACTTGGTTCTATTTTCATGCTTAATTTATGAAACACCTGCATACCTTTTGAGCTGTTTTATATATAAAATACACCTGATATCTTAAGTACTTCAGTTGTGTACCTTAAAAACCTTTGCAAGTTACTCAAATAACTCTTATTTATAAGCTAATAAATAAAAAACTGCATGTGTAAGTACTCAAACTTATAAATTTATAAAAACATGAAGTTCATTTAAATGATTCAATTCTGTATATAAGCATAATGACATTTTAACTTAAAAATCACAAGTCTAAATAAGTTACTTTATTATTTATTTTAAATTATGATTAAAAAGCAATCTCATGGAGTGGGCTGAATGCTGTTAAGCATTATAGGTACATAACGTTTACATAGATTCCTTAAAGGAAAAATATTAATTCAATATTTTGATTCTCCTAAATGTTTCTTTACTTAATTCTGAATTTTTTGAGGTTGGAAGATGTTTATCTATCAAGTAATACAGTTACTATATCAGTTAGTTGGGTTTATTTAACCCTAAAGATTAAGACCCCACATGAAGTTTGGAGCTGCAGACATCCAGGACAAATCTTATCAAAACAAAGGAAACTCTTATTATCCCATATAATTTTGGGGATTACCTTCTCTGCACGCTCTGTTTATATTTGTGATCAGATATATCAGTTGGCACACTGGATAGATTCTCAGTTATAACTGTAATGGGGAATGCAAGGGACCTTATTCATTTATTGCTATGTCAAAAACTTCATTTCTCAAAGGAGATGGTCACATAGCCAATATTCTTAGACTCAAGTTACCCACATTACACAATCCTTCACTGTATGAATTTATGTCCACAACTCCCACAAAGGAGATCACTTGAGGGTATGTTACATTTCTTTGATCCTCAGAATGGAAATACCTAGACAGTGTAAATTGATGGGAAATCAAACATTTTTTCATACACTTTCTAGGATCAGGAAATTATTTTCTATATCAAAGTGTAATGGGTATCTTATGGCATTGTATTATAAGGTCTCTAACAGGACCATCCCTGTTGACTTCCATTATCTTTATATCAGGAGACAACACTATTAGTCATCCTCTTAAGTAAACGAAAATCCTGGACCTGCTTTTGATACCTCCTTCTTCCTCATCTTCGACATCTAATCTCATCTCCCCATTCACCTATTTATTTTTTCAGTTCCAAGCCCTCTTTACCTCCACAATGTCTCATCCCACTGTATGTTCTCCTATCCGGATTAGGAGTCGTATAAAAGATTTCCCAGTATCTGCTCTTAACACTTTCAGTCTGTTCTCCGCACAGTAACCACATGGATCTTTTCAAAATACAAGTATCAGCATGTCACTCCATGCCTAAGACAATTAAGTGTCTCTCTATTTTCCTTAGAAGACCAAAATCCTGACCCACCCCTGGCACTTTCTCCAGCCTCATTCTCCACCAAGCTCCTCTCTGTACATCAGCCACATTGGCCTGTTGCACCTTGTTTCCACCTCTTAATAGATACTTTCTGCTCTCTTGGCCTTCTCTGTTCCCAACAAACTGTAAATAGACTCTAAAAGGTCAAAGACCTTGGCGTGCTCACTCATGCTCGCTTGTTCTTTTCTCTCTTTCCTCTGTATGTCTCCTTCCCTCTCTCTTTCTCACTCACTCTTTTTCCTCACTGTTATATCTCCAGAGCCTAAAAACAGTGTCCAGCATATACTGGTCACTCAAAAAACTTAGTTGTATGACTTAATCTCACAGTTAACAATTAAGAGAAAAATCAAGGTTTAGAATACTATATATAAATAATACCATTTGTATAAATAAAAAAAGTTATAAGTAAATATGTAAGAAATACTAATTGTGTTTTTATTTAGGGAGAAGAATCACAAATCTGAGCATGGTATGAGAAAGGCATATTATTTGATTTTATTTTTTCTGTATGGTTTGGATTTTAACAAGTGTATTATATTTTATTTAAGAAAGTTAAGATTTTTTTTATTTCTTTTTTGTGTAAACAATAATGCTCAACTTTGGTTTTCTGCCATGGCTTAGCATCATTAGTTATATTTAAAAGGACTTGTGAAATTATAGCAAAATTCTCAAGTAAATTTAAAGTGAAATATTAACATAAGCTATAATTAAAAAGATAGAAATTAGCAAATATTAGCAAAGATGTGGAGGAACTGGAACCCCCATACATTATTCATGGGAATATAAAATGGTGCAGCTATTTTGGAAGGCAGTTTAACTTTCTTAAAAAGCTAAACCTGTACTTGCCATATGACTCAGTAATTCCACTCTTAAATAACTACCAAAGAGAAATAAAAACATATAGCCACACAAAGACTTGCATGCAAATGTTCATAGCAGTATTATTCATATTCATCCAAAAAGTGAAAACAAACCAATGGCCAGACTAACAGATATAGTATATCCATACAATGAAAATCCATTCAGCAAAAATGATTACGTCGTGTAATGTTGAATATACTAAATATCCTGATTGGAGCATCACATATTGCACAGGTATTGATATCAAATGCTATACCCCATAAATATGCACAATCATGTGTTTCAAGAAATAAATAAATAAAAATTTGGCATAGATAGACCAGAAAAATTTTAACAAAGTACAGTAGTTAGTATGCAGTCAGTATCTAAAGAACCCCCTCCTCCCAAAAAAAGTAATAGAAAGAATTGAAGCTTTGGTCCATGCTACAGTGTGGATGATCGTCAAGAACATTACGCTAAGTGAAAGAAGCCAGACCAGAAAGACAATGTATTATATTTTATTTATATGAATTGTAAGAAAAGGCAAACTTTTAGTGACA
>NW_007726756.1:124505-125764 GCF_000696425.1 Galeopterus variegatus
AAAGACAATGTATTATATTTTATTTATATGAATTGTAAGAAAAGGCAAACTTTTAGTGACAGAAACTAGAGTAGTGGTTGCCTGGGACTGGGAATGGGCACAAAGAATCTTTTGGGGTGATGAAAATATTCTAAAACTGAATTGTAGTGATGGTTGCAAAATTTAGTACATTTACTAAAGTTCATTGAATTATACACTTGACAAATGAATTTGTGATATATAAATTATAACTTTATAAAGTTGTTTGAAAAAAAAAAAGCAATGAGCAGCCAGAGTTTTTGATGAGCTTTCTAAATGTACCAAATGTTTAATGTTAAATAAAAAGTGAAATTATATAAAACAAGTTAACATGCTTTATTGCACTTAGATATATTGCACTTAGAAAATCAAAATAGCAATATTTGTATTTCACAGAACAGTTTTTAACAAAATTTTCTCAGTCATGTCGTAATGAGGAAGAAATCTTTTCCAACCCACTGGCTCCAGCATACCAAGTGATAAGTAGTTCTCTCCTTATACTTTGCTGACACACTGCAGGTATGCCCTTGACTGTGAATGGTTACCATGGTTCACAATAATATTTTGCCCATGATGAAACTTTCATGAAAAGAATGCATGGCCAATAACAATTAATTAAAGTCTTTTAGGACTTTTCTGCCCATAATTAAAATGCAAGTTAAGTTTGAGATGGATGTTTTAATGTGATCAGGAAATTTAAATTATTTTTCAGTATCTAATATTTGTTCTTATGTTGTTAGTAATTCTTGAATGAGTAGGTAAAATTGTAAGTTTAAATTTTAAAGAAATTAGTCGCCAATCAGAAAACAAAATATCATCATACAAGAAAATAGCTTCAGCACAGCTTGTACAGAGGAAAATGTAAACCAAAGAAATAAGAAATTGTAAAAATCTCTTCCTGGGAAGAGGAGTCTAGGGTGGCCTTAACTAGTGCCTTCAATATGAAAGGTCATTTGCAGAGGACAAACAGCTGTCCATGTCCAGCTATTCCCCTTCTCCACAGAGGCCATACTAGATGACCGAATTTCAAGAAGGTGTTGTAGTTAGAAGAAGGAATGAATTTTTTGACAAGTTGGTTTACCTAAGATTGGGATTATAAAGAAAGCTATGCAGGCTTCTCTCTGGGAATCCTAAAAGTTTGCAGAATCTGAACATAGGTATTTATGCATGAATATAAAAAAAATTAAGTGTTTTATATTTGTTGTAAAAAATAGACTTTCCCCACATGTGCAAAATATAAC
>NW_007726756.1:126974-146361 GCF_000696425.1 Galeopterus variegatus
AAAAAAAAAAAACTTTTGCACATATTTCTGTTTTACTTTTATATACACTGTGAATCATTGGTCAGTCTTCACAAGAAACTGACCTTTCTCTGATTTCTTGTGTCCCTCCAAACAGCCATAGCAACAAAACTCAAATTAAAAACTATTTAGTTCATTATTCAGTTCTGCTTTAAAGAATGTTTACTGATTATACAAAAGGTTCATCAAAGTAAATTATGGCAGAAAGAGGGATAGAGGAGAAATACCCACTACCAACTTTCAAGTTGCCTGCAATCTAAATCAGTCCTTCTGAAACTTTAAGGTGCATATGGATTTCCTGAATATATTGTTAAAAATGTACGTTCTGGGTCAGTGGGTCTGAGGGGTGGGTCTTGAGTCTGCATTTCTAACCAGCTCCATAGTGATGCAGCTGCTGGGTAATGGACCATACTTTGAGATGCCAGGATCTAAATGAACTGTTCTTAGTGTTCATAGAGGAGTCTGCCTGTATATCATACAAGACATGCATTTACTCACCTGCTAGAAAACAGAGATTGTAACATATTCACTTACCTGTAAAGAATCCATGACTGTGGGCCTTGTTAGTACTGTCTTCCTAACTGGGCTACCCGTAGAACTAAACAGACTGACAGGGAAACATAAATCAGATTGTCAGAACTAAATATTTTTAGACAATTTAGACTGCCCATATATATTTGTGATATAGAAGGAGTATATCTTTATTGGTTTGTTTTGATTTTCTGAACTCTTTTCCACCTAGTCAGAAAATAAAACGCTGCTGGGTAAAGAGGAATCGTTAATGCTGCTGGTTGCAGGGCCCAGGAGGGGCATATCACTGAGTGAAGAGCTGGGAGTAGGGGGGCTGGGGCTGCGGGGTCCTGGTGAAGAAAGCATGCTGCATTCCTCCGTTGCCCTGCAGCATGGCAGACCTAGGTTGGCCAGAACTTCAATTTTTCAAGAAAAGCCAGAAATACAAATTTCATGTGAAATTTTCCAATTTTACAGTGTTGGCTATTAATTTAATTTCTTTTAAAACCTTATTTGAGCCAAGGAAACACATCTGTGTCCCAGATACGGTCCGTGAGCCACACACTTACAATGTCTAGCAGAGAGTACATTGAAGTCTCATAATATACTTCTCATGGTTGAAAAATTATGAATTTTCAAAATGAAATTCTCTGGCCTTTTGTCTTTAGACACTTTGGTCAGAAGAAATAGTCTCTGTTTTATGCATTTGGAGGCACTGGTATAAAAGATCGGTGTAGGATCATAAAACCTGTCTTTCCTTCTTCTCTCACATTCCAGATTACAGGACAGGCCCGTGTTTTACTCAGGTCAACAACCAGATGTGTCAAGGGCAGCTGACAGGCATTGTCTGCACGAAGACTCTGTGCTGTGCCACCATTGGACGGGCCTGGGGCCACCCCTGTGAGATGTGTCCAGCCCAGCCTCAGCCCTGCCGACGGGGCTTCATCCCCAACATCCGCACCGGAGCCTGCCAAGGTGAGGCAGCCACCTGCCCATGTGCCCCATCACTGACATGTCACTTGTCGGTTTACTGGAGTGGGAGAATCTGACACTGAGAACGGTAGTCTCTAACACATTACCCATTTCCAAGAGGGCCTGATCAGAGATGGTTCATCTTTTAGCCACCTAATAAATAATAAGGTTTCAACTCTTGACATTCATGTAGAAAAGAGAGAAATGAAAAATTCGGGAAAAATTTTTTAAAAATACAGTTTAAAATATTTAAGGCAATCAGAGGATGAACCAAATTGTCTTCGTCCAGTTGGCACGATGCTTCCCACCACCCCCTGCCAAACTATACACATGCAATACCCAGGAAAAACATATTTTCTCTCTCCTAATCTCATTCAAGTTATAAGAGCCTTAACCCAGGCAACAGGGAGATGAGAGTGACCCCGTATTGGTCCTATATTGTTACTAATAGTTGCCTTCAAAGAGAAAGTGTGAACTCTGTCTGTGACCGTGGTTACTTCAGAGTTTTGTAACCTGGGTTGGTTATGACCTTATTTTCAGGTGATCTCTTGGAACTTCCCAACCACATCATGACACTGATTTATAGATTAGAGCTAGATCAGGGTCCTGCGGATGCTACAACAGTAGACTCCAATCCAAGCAGCCTAAAATTGTTACATACTAACCAATTTACTGGTTAATTGTTTTAATTAATTTTTAGCCACCACGGTTGTTACCTTTTTTTTAGATACTTCTTGACATCCATCATATGTATTAAGTCCATTTTGGAGATTGGAAATGTTCTCTCATGAGCTCTCATATGGCAGTGGCCTGCATATTTCATAGCCGTAAGATCACGGGAAAACAGAAATGACTTTTATATTATTCACAGAAATTATATTGCTCATATTCGAAACATGGGGACTTAGGTTTATTTGTTATAATTAAATCATATACAAAGTTTGATCTGAAGTCTTTCAAATTGATGTTAGTCAGCAGTGCCAGAAGTGCAGATGTCATCTACCCAGCCCATAGAAGTGCTATATTGTAGAAAGCCAGTCCTATGTCCTAAAACCCAAATGAGAATTATAGTTTGGGGAGCCCCGATATAGCCCCAGTTCACTGAATAATAAAATACGAGCTCTCTGCATAATTTGGTAAATGTACTCCTGACTGTAGCCTGCAAAGATTTTTGTTAGTTTTGTAGCTTTATTAAAGGTAATATTTTAAAAAGGTCTACACCTAAACTCTTCTCAAATTAAAATTACAAGAATGCTCAGAGGATAATGACAGATAACTCAGCAGATTAGCAACTTTATATTTGATCATATATAAAAACCATGTCAGCTTTGGACTTAGAATGTTTTTTTTTTTTTTAGTAACTCTTGCAGATCAGACCTTAATGATGAAGACTGGGTTAAATGCTATTTTTAATCTGTTGTTTTCCATGGCTAGTAAAATTCTATATCTTTCACGTGAGTACCAGTCTGATTATATAGAGTTCCTGACAATGCAACAATTTTTTATATAGGAAGATACATTATACTATATTCTATGTGGTATTTACTGTACTACATATATTTCCCAAATCAGTATAGAGATTACCATATAATTTATATAATGTACATACATTTCTATTAAAAATAAAATGCTCTACTATATAGATTTACTAGATTAATACTAACTAGATTTACTGGAGTAATACTTTTTCTTTATTCCAGAGCACATGTCACCTTCTAATATACTCATTTATTTTCTTTATTGCTTTTATTCTCTCCCAGCTAGAATGTAAGCTCCAAGAGAGCAGAAATCTTTTTTAATCACTAATGTCTCAGGTATCTAGAACAGAACCTAGCATGTAGTAGGTGAGCAGTAAATATCTTTTGAATTAGTAAGTGGGATTAAGATTAAAATACCTCCAAAACCCACTGTTTCAGAGAAAGAAACAGTTCAAGTTGAGAAAAGCTCTTAACCAAACCATCCCAAGTGATTGACTCGCCTCATCTTCTGTATTTATACTTACGTTTTTTTACTTTGGTATTTTGTCAGAGAAGCCTAAGTTTTTCCAAGCACAATTTTTAAAAATGTATCATCTGATCTCAAATTTTCTGAATGTCCTTCAGGATTTAGTAATGTCTGAAAGCTTACTTATTTGATTTTGTTTATGCAGCAAAGATAAGCTTCAGGCTCCATTTGCCTAAAACCTAGTGGATTAACGGAGTAACAGGAACAAAATGAAATTTGCCACATGGTTAAAATGTCTGGAAAAGCAAGTTGAAAAGTTCTGCTTTATTTCAAAATTATGGCATAGTCAGAAAGTTCTCAATTAAATACTAATTCTCAGTTCAGGCTATTTTAAGACTACATCTTACTGTGATTTCATTTTTTCCTTTAAATTCCTAGACTGTTTTCTAAATACTTATGCCAAATTAATTTGGAAAAGATGGGGCATGAAAAAATAACATACGAAAACATGATACATATATATAAAATGCATCTTTATAATCGTGNGGAGCGCTGCTGCGGTAGTGCGCCATGGGCTCAGCCCCTGATTTCTAGCCCTTATGCTTAATCCACGTTTAGTCTCGTACTTTCTTCCATTTTATACTACACTAAAGGACCAAAGTTAACTCATACAGACATTAAAATTTATTTAAGCTGTTATAAAGTGAGTGAATTAAAGATTTAAACAGTGGCATTATTGAAAACCCTCTTCCAATAACATTTACAAACTTTACATGTCAAAAACTGCCACATGCATATAATGTATTATTTTCTTACAAATGGCTTCATCTTTTTCCATCTTAAGTTGCATTAATCTACTCTGATTAGAAGTGATGTTTTATTTAAGATTAGTATTTGGCTTTGGGTCTTCTAGGTTTTCAAATGATCAGGGCGCACTTAAAATTTTTAAAAATATATTAAAATAAGACTTGCATAATTGCTAATTTACGACATTTGATATTTAAGGATTAGACTTTTAAATTATTCCAAATGTTTTAAGACTGAAAACATGGCAGAATTAATTTTCTTGTTAAATTCCATCCCTTGCTTTATCACTGATGATAGTAATAGATTGATGCTAAGCTTTGTGTCTGTTCCAGGTAATAAGAGTGGCACTAGAACGCACATATTCAACACAGTTAAGCTCTAGCCTGGACACAGGACAAGGACTTGAGTAAGAAATAGCACTATATACCCTAAATTAGTCCCTGCAAAACATATGTTGTTGTGTTTTCTTTCCCATATGGCATTAGTGTACAGAAATATGAATTCCTTTACTTTGAGTGCACATGAAAAGAATAGAGCCATGAATAGCAATGATAGCATATATTATTGAATATAATAATTCTGATATGAGCATCACATCTTGCACACAGGTATTGATGTTCAACTCTGTACCTCGCAGATATGTACAATCAACTTCGTTACAATAAAAAGAAAGAAAGAAAAAAAAAGAGTAGAAAAGAGTTTAATCTCAGCTGAAAGCAGGCAGGCATGGCTGGTTCCTCAGCTGTAGAACAAGAGGAAGATGCCTGCATAGAAAGTCATTTTCAGGCCTTCTATATAGTAGCACAAAGGATATTTGGCTATTATCTGATTCATTTGATTAGTATAAATTATAAAAGATAGTTACAGCTAAAACATATTTATTTTGGCTGCCTACATTGACTGAGTTGACCATATCATTATAATGTCTAACTTTAATTCATGCTGTGTCAACACAAGCCATTCCTATAACATTCCAAAAACTTTGCTTAGAACATACTCAATGATGATAACTCCCATTTAAAGATGGCAGAATATTCCCCTTTTTCTAACACACACACAAAGAACATGAAAATGAATAATAGGGAACAACACAGCATTCTAAAATAAAATTTCTGTAACACCCAATTAAAGGCAGTGACGAACACATGCAGTTGTTGAAAAGCCATTGGGACAGGGAGAGTTTTTAAGCATTTGCTGTGCATATTATCATCCTGAAAAGCTATTTTGTGGGTGTTTGAACCTAAGAGCAGAGAGCTAGGGAGTTGGATGTTCTACTGGAGAGGAGGAGAATGTTCCTGTAAGAGATCTATCTACTTTGGACCCTCACAGTACAGGAGGAGTAGGGAAGGAGACTTTTTGGGGCAAGCCATTTCTAAGTGTCCCCTCCCTAACCTTCCAGCCCAGAGACACTCCTGGNTAGGGGGGCTGGGGCTGCGGGGTCCTGGTGAAGAAAGCATGCTGCATTCCTCCGTTGCCCTGCAGCATGGCAGACCTAGGTTGGCCAGAACTTCAATTTTTCAAGAAAAGCCAGAAATACAAATTTCATGTGAAATTTTCCAATTTTACAGTGTTGGCTATTAATTTAATTTCTTTTAAAACCTTATTTGAGCCAAGGAAACACATCTGTGTCCCAGATACGGTCCGTGAGCCACACACTTACAATGTCTAGCAGAGAGTACATTGAAGTCTCATAATATACTTCTCATGGTTGAAAAATTATGAATTTTCAAAATGAAATTCTCTGGCCTTTTGTCTTTAGACACTTTGGTCAGAAGAAATAGTCTCTGTTTTATGCATTTGGAGGCACTGGTATAAAAGATCGGTGTAGGATCATAAAACCTGTCTTTCCTTCTTCTCTCACATTCCAGATTACAGGACAGGCCCGTGTTTTACTCAGGTCAACAACCAGATGTGTCAAGGGCAGCTGACAGGCATTGTCTGCACGAAGACTCTGTGCTGTGCCACCATTGGACGGGCCTGGGGCCACCCCTGTGAGATGTGTCCAGCCCAGCCTCAGCCCTGCCGACGGGGCTTCATCCCCAACATCCGCACCGGAGCCTGCCAAGGTGAGGCAGCCACCTGCCCATGTGCCCCATCACTGACATGTCACTTGTCGGTTTACTGGAGTGGGAGAATCTGACACTGAGAACGGTAGTCTCTAACACATTACCCATTTCCAAGAGGGCCTGATCAGAGATGGTTCATCTTTTAGCCACCTAATAAATAATAAGGTTTCAACTCTTGACATTCATGTAGAAAAGAGAGAAATGAAAAATTCGGGAAAAATTTTTTAAAAATACAGTTTAAAATATTTAAGGCAATCAGAGGATGAACCAAATTGTCTTCGTCCAGTTGGCACGATGCTTCCCACCACCCCCTGCCAAACTATACACATGCAATACCCAGGAAAAACATATTTTCTCTCTCCTAATCTCATTCAAGTTATAAGAGCCTTAACCCAGGCAACAGGGAGATGAGAGTGACCCCGTATTGGTCCTATATTGTTACTAATAGTTGCCTTCAAAGAGAAAGTGTGAACTCTGTCTGTGACCGTGGTTACTTCAGAGTTTTGTAACCTGGGTTGGTTATGACCTTATTTTCAGGTGATCTCTTGGAACTTCCCAACCACATCATGACACTGATTTATAGATTAGAGCTAGATCAGGGTCCTGCGGATGCTACAACAGTAGACTCCAATCCAAGCAGCCTAAAATTGTTACATACTAACCAATTTACTGGTTAATTGTTTTAATTAATTTTTAGCCATCACGGTTGTTACCTTTTTTTTAGATACTTCTTGACATCCATCATATGTATTACGTCCATTTTGGAGCTTGGAAATGTTCTCTCATGAGCTCTCATATGGCAGTGGCCTGCATATTTCATAGCCGTAAGACCACGGTTGTTACCTTTTTTTTAGATACTTCTTGACATCCATCATATGTATTAAGTCCATTTTGGAGATTGGAAATGTTCTCTCATGAGCTCTCATATGGCAGTGGCCTGCATATTTCATAGCCGTAAGATCACGGGAAAACAGAAATGACTTTTATATTATTCACAGAAATTATATTGCTCATATTCGAGACATGGGGACTTAGGTTTATTTGTTATAATTAAATCATATACAAAGTTTGATCTGAAGTCTTTCAAATTGATGTTAGTCAGCAGTGCCAGAAGTGCAGATGTCATCTACCCAGCCCATAGAAGTGCTATATTGTAGAAAGCCAGTCCTATGTCCTAAAACCCAAATGAGAATTATAGTTTGGGGAGCCCCGATATAGCCCCAGTTCACTGAATAATAAAATACGAGCTCTCTGCATAATTTGGTAAATGTACTCCTGACTGTAGCCTGCAAAGATTTTTGTTAGTTTTGTAGCTTTATTAAAGGTAATATTTTAAAAAGGTCTACACCTAAACTCTTCTCAAATTAAAATTACAAGAATGCTCAGAGGATAATGACAGATAACTCAGCAGATTAGCAACTTTATATTTGATCATATATAAAAACCATGTCAGCTTTGGACTTAGAATGTTTTTTTTTTTTTTAGTAACTCTTGCAGATCAGACCTTAATGATGAAGACTGGGTTAAATGCTATTTTTAATCTGTTGTTTTCCATGGCTAGTAAAATTCTATATCTTTCACGTGAGTACCAGTCTGATTATATAGAGTTCCTGACAATGCAACAATTTTTTATATAGGAAGATACATTATACTATATTCTATGTGGTATTTACTGTACTACATATATTTCCCAAATCAGTATAGAGATTACCATATAATTTATATAATGTACATACATTTCTATTAAAAATAAAATGCTCTACTATATAGATTTACTAGATTAATACTAACTAGATTTACTGGAGTAATACTTTTTCTTTATTCCAGAGCACATGTCACCTTCTAATATACTCATTTATTTTCTTTATTGCTTTTATTCTCTCCCAGCTAGAATGTAAGCTCCAAGAGAGCAGAAATCTTTTTTAATCACTAATGTCTCAGGTATCTAGAACAGAACCTAGCATGTAGTAGGTGAGCAGTAAATATCTTTTGAATTAGTAAGTGGGATTAAGATTAAAATACCTCCAAAACCCACTGTTTCAGAGAAAGAAACAGTTCAAGTTGAGAAAAGCTCTTAACCAAACCATCCCAAGTGATTGACTCGCCTCATCTTCTGTATTTATACTTACGTTTTTTTACTTTGGTATTTTGTCAGAGAAGCCTAAGTTTTTCCAAGCACAATTTTTAAAAATGTATCATCTGATCTCAAATTTTCTGAATGTCCTTCAGGATTTAGTAATGTCTGAAAGCTTACTTATTTGATTTTGTTTATGCAGCAAAGATAAGCTTCAGGCTCCATTTGCCTAAAACCTAGTGGATTAACGGAGTAACAGGAACAAAATGAAATTTGCCACATGGTTAAAATGTCTGGAAAAGCAAGTTGAAAAGTTCTGCTTTATTTCAAAATTATGGCATAGTCAGAAAGTTCTCAATTAAATACTAATCCTCAGTTCAGGCTATTTTAAGACTACATCTTACTGTGATTTCATTTTTTCCTTTAAATTCCTAGACTGTTTTCTAAATACTTATGCCAAATTAATTTGGAAAAGATGGGGCCCTCAGTTCAGGCTATTTTAAGACTACATCTTACTGTGATTTCATTTTTCCCTTTAAATTCCTAGACTGTTTTCTAAATACTTATGCCAAATTAATTTGGAAAAGATGGGGCATGAAAAAATAACATACGAAAACATGATACATATATATAAAATGCATCTTTATAATCGTGATCATTTTTATAGGATTATTAAAAAGTTTTATAGGGTTAAAAATAAATTTCAGCTACGTGGATGATAACTGTAAATAGCTTAATATTGGCTCTAAAATATGGTTCATATTTATTAGCCAAGGAAGGATATTTCTGAAGTTTTGAACTTAATGATATCCTGTAGGTGATGTAATTAATTATAACTTTATCTATGACTTAAGAGGGAATGAAACATAATCTTGTAATAAATGGGATAACTGTGGAAAATAAGGGGTACCAGAAAATTAGGATACTACTTTTAAAAAATTAAGCTGTGAAAAAATCAGTAATTTTTAAAATTTTAAACTATTGCCATGATAACATTCTGGACTTAAATAAGAAGAGTCAGAAAGGTTACATTCTGAGGGTGACATTTGATTTCTTTTTTTTTTTTTTTTTTTTTTTTTTTTTTTTTTTTTTTTTTTTTTTTTTTTTTTAAAAGTTTTCTTTCCCATATGGCATTAGTGTACAGAAATATGAATTCCTTTACTTTGAGTGCACATGAAAAGAATAGAGCCATGAATAGCAATGATAGCATATATTATTGAATATAATAATTCTGATATGAGCATCACATCTTGCACACAGGTATTGATGTTCAACTCTGTACCTCGCAGATATGTACAATCAACTTCGTTACAATAAAAAGAAAGAAAGAAAAAAAAAGAGTAGAAAAGAGTTTAATCTCAGCTGAAAGCAGGCAGGCATGGCTGGTTCCTCAGCTGTAGAACAAGAGGAAGATGCCTGCATAGAAAGTCATTTTCAGGCCTTCTATATAGTAGCACAAAGGATATTTGGCTATTATCTGATTCATTTGATTAGTATAAATTATAAAAGATAGTTACAGCTAAAACATATTTATTTTGGCTGCCTACATTGACTGAGTTGACCATATCATTATAATGTCTAACTTTAATTCATGCTGTGTCAACACAAGCCATTCCTATAACATTCCAAAAACTTTGCTTAGAACATACTCAATGATGATAACTCCCATTTAAAGATGGCAGAATATTCCCCTTTTTCTAACACACACACAAAGAACATGAAAATGAATAATAGGGAACAACACAGCATTCTAAAATAAAATTTCTGTAACACCCAATTAAAGGCAGTGACGAACACATGCAGTTGTTGAAAAGCCATTGGGACAGGGAGAGTTTTTAAGCATTTGCTGTGCATATTATCATCCTGAAAAGCTATTTTGTGGGTGTTTGAACCTAAGAGCAGAGAGCTAGGGAGGTGGATGTTCTACTGGAGAGGAGGAGAATGTTCCTGTAAGAGATCTATCTACTTTGGACCCTCACAGTACAGGAGGAGTAGGGAAGGAGACTCTTTGGGGCAAGCCATTTCTAAGTGTCCCCTCCCTAACCTTCCAGCCCAGAGACACTCCTGGAGATAAAGAAAGGGGGAGGAAAAAGAGCAAGTAGGGACCACTGGCAAGGGAGCTATAATTAAAGGGTAGAAGGTGGGAGCCACACCACCAACTGAAGGCTGAAAATTCATGTCCTGGGCAGAAAAAAAAAAAGGTAGGGTAGGGGGTTGAGTTTGGCGAAAACTGTTTGTTTCATGCCATGTTCCCCGTAGGAGTTCTCAAACCAACCCGGTTTCCTCTTGGTTCTCCCTGCTCTGTGATTCAGCAGAAAATAGCCCCCATTGAAGTATGAGCAAAAAAGAGAAAAGGCCTAAACATAACTGAAAAAGAAAGAGAGAGAAAGATAAGGAAAAAGCAAATAAAAAACACGCTTCAAAGCATTACTAGGCAAGTAAATGCAAAGTTCACACACTTTGCTCTTATCTAAAGGAAATAAAAACAATATGACCTTTCTTTTAAAAGCTGCTTGAAGGAGAGTTATAAGAGTTTAGTGAAGATAATCAAATGAGGTAAAAAGTGAATTGGCAGTGCTCAAGAAAGACACTGAAGAAGGAGTTGAAACTTTACTTTTGAAAGGCGAATAATATATATATACATCAACCAGGAAAAAAAAAGTGATACGGCATTAAGGCTGAGGAAATCAAAATGTCAGAGAGCAATAAATGAACACTGATTATAGAAGAACTGACACACCAGGAAGCCATACTAAAGAAAACCAGTGAAAGGAACTGAAAAAAAAAATGTGTAAAGATAAAATAGGAATATTTTCTAAAATAGATACAGATTTTAATCTGCAGATTGGAAGACACAAACTTCAGTAAAAAGAGAAGATACTGAGAATCCCATGGGCATAATTAGGTGAGATAAGCAAATTTGTTTGTTTTATAAGGGAATATCCCAACTGGTCTTAGAATTTTCTAGAACAGTGCATAGACAAGAAAACAGTGTGGCAGTGTCTGTAAACTTCTGAGATGATATCATGTGCTTGATTTGATTTATTTTAAAATAGAAATGCTTTGGTTGTCCTGTGGAGAATCACTTATGGGGGCCCAGCGTGAAAGGCAAGAAACCAGTTACAGAGTTCCTGCAGCACTACAGTGTGTAGTGGAGGCTGAGCGCGGGGTGGCAGAAGATCTGAGATGTATTGGGGAAGCAAGGTCTTCTTACTCATGGAATGATGTCAGGCAAGCGAGAGGGAAATGCCAAGTTTATCTCCTGGGTTTCTGACTCTCACAGCAGGAAAATGATAGTGACGTTTTTCGAGATAAGAAAGATTGAGGCACAACCATACTCTGTTCTTTTTATTACAAATTCAGAGTCCCTCAGGTAGTAAGTTACCAATATTTGCTTGTTGTGATGACCGTTTATTTAACATTCCAATTTTGTGTATCACACGTGAGCAGGTACTCTGGCTGAATCAAACCATACTGAACAGTTGCCAAGGTACCCCATATTTCCCAGATTCCAAATAGAGATAGACCTATTCTTCAGTTGCCCTGTTTAACAGAATATAGAAATAAAAACTTCCATTCTAAAAATGGATCTGGGCCGGCCCGGTGGCGCACTGGATGGTGCGCTGCTTGCGAAGCGCGGCGGCGCGCGCCGCCCGAGGGTTCGGATCCCACATACAGACCGGCTCCCGCTCACTGGCTGAGCGAGGCGCGGGAGCAATACCGAGGTTTGCAATCCCGTTGCCGCCTGTTTAACAGAATATAGAAATAAAAACTTCCATTCTAAAAATGGATCTGATTTGGTGACAGGAAAAATTTTTTTAAAAAAGCCCAAAACACAATTTGTATTGCTATCAAATACAGCAATAATTTCTATGGTCCTTAGTTCCCACACACATAAATTAAATGAACCATTTTTATGTGCCTATACCACTGCACATATTTTTCCATATTTGGACATGAGCTAAAAATAATATATCATCTAATAGTAATTTATATAATAAAATAAGTTTAATCTTTTTAGAGCAAGTTTATTTGGAGAAGTTGGAGAATAAATGAGTTCGTAAACTAAAATTATTATTACTTTGTCACATTGTTTATAATCTTAATAGGCATAGGCTGAAGTGATTATATAAGGTTTAAGTTTCAAAGATTTAATTTTAGTGTCTAAAATCCTTACATGTGAGTTGAAGAAATTCAGCATTTAAAGAAACAAGTTTATACCTGAATTGAAGAGTTGAACAGAGGTACATCTGTACAGTCTGGGCAGTGGAAAATTAATCAGTCATTAGTAGTTGCTTTTGCTAGACTTTGAAGATGTTGAAACTCTTGCCATAGTTTGCAGGTCTCGGGCTTGCTTTTTTTGTTTTCACAGAGAACACTTGCATATGCTTCTAGGTCCAAGTTGATTATTTCTATATGATTTCTTTAAGATTTCCTTTTTTATTTTAACTACTAATTTGATCTACCTGAAATAAATTAATTTTGTATAGCTGCATAATTTTGGAGACTTCAGAAATAAAGATTTTCTTTTTCCTTCTATGGAGATACTTTTTAGACAATTACAAAATGAACCCTATAATGTCAGATTGCTTTTTCCTTTGAAAAATTACTGAATCTACTAAATATGTAGTCTAAGATTTTATGAATAGTATTAAGGGATTTATAGGTTTGGCCTCATTTTTCAGCTTATATCATGATTTTTTTTCTCTGATTTATCTGCAAGGAAAAGAAGTTTTCAGGGATGTTTTAAATCACACTGTAATGAGGGTGGGAATGTAGTACATTTTAAAATAATGAGGTTTGAAATGTTCTGAATTAAAATATTCAGTATATAAACTTCTTGTCATATATTTCATTCTAGTTGATTTTTTTTTGGATCAGATATTCTTTAATAAGACACTGAAATCTTAATTTCGCTACAAAAATACTTTAAACTGTTGTAATTAGTTTTATAGATATAGCCATGAGGAAGAAATAATAAGAGTGCTAAGCTCTTTTGTGGTCTTGGATTCTCTAATTTACACACTAAAATACACCAAACTTGGCTTACCAAAAAATAATAGGGTAAATTGATGTATATTGACACAGAGATGTATCCACAAAATATTTTTAAATGGGAAAAAAACCAAGATGCGGAACGACACATACAATACTCATATGATCTCATTATTGTTAAATAAGTAGATCACCACTCTGAATGTATGTGTGAATAAAAGTCTAAAAGAACAGACTGCTAACTTGTATCAAATTTTTTTAAATTTTCTTTTTCTTTACCTAACATTTGTTACACTGAGATATATTATTTTGTAATTGAATACATACCATTAATAGATCTGTTATGTTAGTCTGTCAATTTGAATAGATTATAACAAATTTGCATAAGCTTACATATTACGTTTATTTTTCTGTACAGTTTTTCTCTAACATAAAAATCTACTGAAATGTTCTAATTTTCCATGTGATTTCTTCTTTGAAGTATGCGTTATTTCAAAGTATATTGTTTAAATTCCAAATATTTCAGGATGTTCCAGATGTTTTTGATTATTAATTTCTAGTTTAACTGTTGTGTTTAGAGAACATACTTTGGATGATTTTAATCCTCTTCTGTATTTAATGAGCTTGTTTGCATGGCTTCAGAACATAGTGTGTCTTGGTAAATATTCAGTGTGTACTTGACAAAAATGTGTGTTCTGCTGAAATGGGTGGAGTGTTCTATAAATGTCAATTAGGATAAGTAGGTTGAAAGGATACTTCGAGTCTAATATATCCTTGCCAATTTTCAATCAACTTGTTCTGTTAGTTACTAAGAGAGGAGTGTAGAACTACAACTGTGGATTTGTCTATTTCTCTTTTCAGTTGTATCTGCTGAAGTTCTATTTGCTCCAGATGTTTAATATTTTTAATCAGTGCATACACATTTAACATTATTATGTCTTCATAATAAATTGACCACTTTGTCATTAACAGTGCCCATCTTTATCCATTGTAATATTTCTGATGAGCATTGTGTAGAATATTAAAATAGCAACTCCATTAAAATTACTATTAATTATTGATTATTTAATATATCTTTTTTTGTCCTTTTGCCTTTTAAGCTGTCAAAACAAGTTTCTTGTAGGCACCATAAAATTGGGTCTTGCTTTTGTAAAATAAAATCTAACAATCTTGGGCTGGCCCAGTGGCGCACTGGAGAGTGCTCCCGCCGAGGGTTCGGATCCCATGTGGAGACTGGTTCCCGCTCATTGGCTGAGCGCGGTGCGGGCGCAACACCGAGGGTTGCGATCCCGTTGCCGGTCCCCGGTACGGGCGCGACACCGAGGGTTGCAATCCCGTTACCGGTCAGTAAAAAAAGACAAAAAGGAAAAAAAAAAATCTAACAACCTTAACCTTTTTAATTGGGTTATTATATCATTTATATTTTGTGTAATTATTTATATTATTGAGTTTAAATCTGCATTTTACTATTTCTTGTCTGTTTGTCCCATCTATTCTTTGTTCCTCTTTTTTTCCTTGCCTACCTCTATTTTCAGAAGAGGTTTTGTTTTGAGTTTGTTTTGGTGGCTGGCCACTATAGGATCTGAACCCATAACCCTGAGATTTTAAGGCTGCACTCTAACCAATTGTGCTAGCCAGCCAGTCCTGTTTTCAAATAATATTATGCCACTTCACTTATAATGTAATAACTTTACAATAATCTTCTTCCATTTCCCACTTCAGTCCTCCATGCTATCATTGCTATACTTTTTTACTTCTATGTTTGTTATAAAAAAAAATACATTATTATTGTTGTTTGAAGCAATTTTTAAGTTTATTAAAAAATACATATATATTTCATATTTATCAACATATTTACTATTTCTAGTGCCTTTCATTTTTTGTGTAGATCATAATTTCCATCTCGCTTTTATTTGTCCTGAAAAACTTCATTTACCATTTCTTGTAGACTCCCAGCTTTTATGTCTGAAAAGCCTTTATAATAACTTCATGAATTTTACTACGTCAATATTAAGGATTTCTGCCTCTAAATGGATGAAATCAATAGGCTACTCAAAGGATGAGGAAGATAATTGCAATGTATAAAACTAAAAAGGTTTTATATTTAGCATAAGAGGACAACATTTACATTTTAGAGTAAGAGGACAACAACCTCAATATAACGAGTATTTAAGGGATATAAAAAGACAACTTTCAGATATGGAAATCAAAAAGATAATATGCATAGTAACTAGTAATTAGAGAAATGAAACTAAAATAATAATTAATACCCCTTTTCAATTAGCAGGCCAAAGAAAATTAGGATATTGGGTATAGTAATATGATGTGTTAGCAGGAAAGAGGAAACACAGGAATTCACATGAACGGTAGAAGTGTGTTGACTACTGGTGGTTGTGTAGGCTACTGGTGGTTGTGTAGGCTACTGGTGGTTGTGTAGACTACTGGTGGTTGTGTAGGCTACTGGTAGTGTGAAAAACCACTGGGCACTATTTATTCATATTGGGTATACATATACCCTGTGGTCTAGTAATTCTGCTCTGGGTCTACAGCAAAGGGGATAGAGAGTCTTGTTGAGTCCTCAAAGTTCATAATCACTCAACTACATAAAGAGACATAGTGAGGACATTTCACTGTATCATTCACTGAGGTGATGAGAAATTAAAGATAAACCAGGTGCTCATCACCAGGAAAGTTAATATATTAAGAAATGTTCTGCAGCAGATCGAAGTGACAGATTGTTCACCTAACAACATGGACGGAACTTAAAAACAAAATTCCAAAAGGAAAAAAATAAGAAAGAAAATGAGATCTGTAACACAATACCATTTACATAAATTAAAATATATGCATACAAAGGCATCTTACTCCCCTCACCCTATTCTCTTCAGGACAACTGAGTTTCTTCTATACATTAAAGAAATACATCAGTGGTATCTGTGTTCAAAATGTTTTCTTCTGCAGATGTTGATGAATGCCAGGCTATTCCGGGGATATGCCAGGGAGGAAACTGCATCAATACAGTGGGCTCTTTTGAATGCAGATGCCCTGCTGGTCACAAGCAGAGTGAAACTACTCAGAAATGTGAAGGTAAGTGTCTTCTTTGGGAGACATGCCTAATGGTTGACTTTGAATACCCCCCAAAACCGACTTCATTTGGAATTTTGAAGACTATTGATCAGGATTATAATTCTTTATTTTAACCTGAAAGTGCAGGTATAACCCTATGATAGTTTTGTATTCGTTTGTGTATTATTACTTTAATGGGTTTGATTTGGAACGAGTCAACGAGCATTTTATATCTAGTTTGTTATTCAGTTGCTATGCTGTAATGAAAATGGGAGTAATGCAGCCATTTATATTTTTCCTTAATAAGATAATTTTCCATTCCACTTATGAAATTATATTGAAAACTAAAACTGGAGTAGAGAGAAGTCCAAGTGAAATGTAGTAGTATGTGTAAAATGATGCGTTAGTGGTTGCCCCCATGTCATATAAAATAAAATATTTTAATTGCATAATTGACTAAGGAAAGATTTGGAAATTACACCACAAGTATCCTATAAAAGAATAGCTTGCTCGAATAAAGATATCAAAAAATACCTAATTTTATGGAATATTAAATATGGATTATGATATTGAAATATAAGTTCTATAAAAATTCCTCAAATAGAATAAATTTACTAGTTATATTTGTGATCAAAATCTTTATCATTATTATAAAAATCAAGATGCTTCTAAGTGCCCATAGCTTCAATGATCACAGATATTTAAAATAGTTTTAATGGTTCTAGTAGTATTGAAGTATAAAGTTTATCTTTTCAGTTATTATACTACTTTAATCAATTTATTTCATCTAATATAGTTTTCTAAAGACACAGAGTGTAACTTTTCTCGTTTTTTTGTGACATAAGCATTATTATTAACTCAAATTAAGTCTTTTGTTCTTTCCCTTTCTAAAAGGCAGTATTGGGGTTTTTGTTGTTGTTGATTTGTTATAAAGAGTTTTGTCCCTCTCTGTAGAAAACGGAAAAAAGCACTATAACAGAGTTTAATTATAAAAGATAAACAGGAATATAGACTATATTATTAGACAGGAGATAGGGTGTGGGTACACATGTTATAATTTCAGTGCCAACAAGCATAATCCCATAAACCCAGGGGCATGTATCATAGTATATTTTCCATTCCCAAATTCATTTATAGTCAGCTCCAAATTAATGTTTATAGTGCTATACATTTTACATTATTACAAGTTAATTTCATGCTCCCCCTAAAAAGAAAGTAATAAAATGTACTTGCTTATTCTAAGAGCCAAATAAATTCTCTGTGAAACTGTTTGCAAGAATGCCCAAGTAATTTATGCTTCTTACATTGTTAATAATCAAAGTCTGCCTATAGTGGAAAGATTAAGAAAAATACTTGGAAGATGGGAAAAATTATCGGAATTAACAGAGGAATTGGACCAGAAATTTAGGGATCTGTAGAAAAGTCTGGGTTGTGCTGCTCTTTCCTTGCTACTTTTCATAGTTTCCCTCTGGGCTGTTTTTGGGGTTGTTTCTATTGCTTAACCCTTTGTCATTCCCCTTCACTTTTTACTCTGGAATAATATCCAAACTAGATGTACTTAAGAACAGAGACAGTGTCTGATTCTAGGTGAGAAGGCACAGCCACTGACTGATTACAGTGGTTGGGCCATTTCCATTTCACATCAAACAACTCATTTCTTCTTTGTTGAAAATGGAATGAGTTGTTCTACATCACATTTCATCAAAGCACCATATAGAGCCAAGCCAGAAATTGGAAAAAGACAGTGCAACTCTTTATTCGCCACTTGACTGTGTTCTTTAGGAAAGGGGACTATTGATGTAATGGAGGCACCGCCCAGGGCCCTGAATCCAGTCACGCCTTTCCTTACTTCCTGCCCAGGCAGCCAAATCCATTTACCCATGGCTCAGAAAGAATTATGTTATTTAATATTTTGGATTTGGTGGAGAATAGCAAAATTGGAAGAAGTTGTGATTAGAATTTGAAATCTAAAGGTTTTATGAAAACTTTACTTATGCAGAAGTCATATTTATTTAGGTATGTCTTAAAAGTGGTTATTATCAATTTTCTTTGGGTAGCATTCTTCTATGTAAGAGAGCAAGTGGTGTTTACTTACATAAAATTATTAAATGTAATTTGTAGTATAATGTATCTGGAAAGACTGCAAACTTGCTATACTTAGTGACAGGTTTTGAATTATAATCAGTTTATATAGTTCAGTGTCTATAAATATGTTGCCATAAATTTAAAGTTAATGTTTGCTCTAAATAAAAATATAATTACTTTTGACCAACTGTCAAAGTTAAGGCATTTTAATTTCTTATGTGAATTATGTGAATATAAAAAATAGTAGTATTGGCAGATTTATTTCAAAATGATGCCCTTCCTGTTTTTACTATAGACATTTTATATTTCCATTCATACAGTAATGAAATTCTCTAAAGAAACCTTTTTTAGTCTTTACATTACTAGTCCTGTTCAGAAATAAGAAAGGTAACTCCAGTATTTTGGGTCTGAGTGATTGGGACTATGATGGCATCCTTAACAAGGAACTGCAAAGTTAGCATATTAATGTTTAAAAATTAGGTGATTGCTGTTTTGTGTGTGTCTCACACCAACCCTTGAATAAGATTCTTGAAGACAGAGACTTTGGTTGGTTCAGTACTACATCCCAGAGTCTAGAATACTTTCTGGTATACAGTAGGCTCCTAACAAATGTATGTTGATTAATTGGGAGTAGGGTGTATATAATAAGTTAATTTAATTTATTTGACTTGGATTGAATGTCCAAAAAGAAGGTAAAATGTGGACCCAGAGTTAAAATTATGTTTGGAAAGATGCTAATGGTCTTCATCGAGGGAATTTTTCCTTCATCTGATTATTTTTCATTTTTTATTTTTACAATTTGATTTTACTCTGGTTGCTATTGAGAGACCAAGATCATAAACATTAAATT
>NW_007726756.1:146581-146858 GCF_000696425.1 Galeopterus variegatus
TTTTTACAATTTGATTTTACTCTGGTTGCTATTGAGAGACCAAGATCATAAACATTAAATTCAGTTTGGAGTGTTTAGCTCTTGTACGTCATTGTTCTGCTTTGGTGACTTGCAGGTAATGCTTCTGAGGTCAGGGACCTTTGCTCTCTAAAAGACAAACTATCTTCTGCTCATTCACTGGGATGTCTTCTTACCTGAAAAGTTATCCTGAAAGGCTTGTTCTGCCAAAAATTAAGTTTGAACATGCTGTGGTTTGGCTGTCCCCCCCCCCCCCCGC
>NW_007726756.1:146922-147441 GCF_000696425.1 Galeopterus variegatus
CCCCCCCCCCCCCCCCCACCCCGGGCTCATGTTGGAAATTAACCCTCAGTATGGCGATGGAAGGTGGGGCCTTTAAGAGGTGATTGGATCATGAGGACTGGACCTTCAAGAATGGATTGATCCATTCGTGGAGTAATGGGTTGAAGGTTTAATCGATTGTCATGGGTGTGGACTGTTGGCTTTATGAGAAGAGCAAATGAAAGAGCTCTTGTCATTCTCCCTCTGTGATCACCTGCAATACTGTGCAACCCTGGAGAGAGTTCCCACCCTGAAGAAGGCCCTCACACATGTGCCTCCTGGACCGTGAACTTCCCAGCCTCCAAAACCATAAGAAATGAATTCCATTTCTTTATAAATTGCCCAGTTTCAGATATTCCATCAGAAGCAACAGAAAACAGACTGATACAGAGCATATATAATATATACTAAAATTTTTAAAAATGGTGGGGGTGGCATTCACCTCCTAACTTAGTGTTTAAAACATATGACAATATATATCATGGAGGCTTATTTTGTTTT
>NW_007726756.1:147462-149052 GCF_000696425.1 Galeopterus variegatus
TAGACTATTGTCCAAGTTGTAAATCTGAGCCCCAAACAGAAAGGAATATACATTTCTCCCTCCCCCCTTTTTCTCATTGTGTGTGTGTGTATGTGTGTGTGTTCTGAGGAGAATCTGTTATTTCTCCCCTTCATTCAGTTGGGGTCCTAAATTCCATAAAACTTCTTGTGTGCCCACTGAAGTCATGTTTTATTTCTCATGGGCCAGTTTGGTTCCAAAATTTAATTTACTAATTTTGTTATACAGTGGGAAAATGATTCTTTGATGGAGTAAACCATTTCTTCACATCCAAAGAGAAAGGTTGTTTCAATTACTTACTCTATTCAAACATTCATTAATCTAAATATCCATATAATTTAAATGAATAAGGGAAGCAGAACACGCCAATAGAACATGACATAGTACGGCAGAAGACTATCCAGCATTTTTCTTTTTAAAAACAAAATATGTTAACTTGAATTTCAGTTCACATGGATAAAAGCACAAGTAGGTGCCAGTTGTCCTTGCATGATCCTGCCTTCCAGACTATACCTTCTTTAACATTCCTTGAGCTAGTTATTCTGATCTCGCTAGCATGGGAGGCAGGAAAGGAGCATCATTGTATTGGAAAGTTTCCTTTCAGTGGCTCTTAATGTGTCAACTAGTTGTTTGCAATTTTTGTGCAGAGTCTTCATTTTGTTGTTTGAGATTTGTGACAACACATATATTTATTTAGGCTCATGAAACTCATAAAACTTCCTTCAGAGTCTTTTCTGCTGCTGTTCTTACTCTGCTTTGATAGACCATGGAAAATAAACTTTCTTTACTAAACTGAAAAGTACTTGCTGTTACTCATATTACCAAAATTATGTTAATTTTAAAATAAATAATAAATCCATTGACTATTTCTCAAAGAGAAATACATACTAAAATGGAGAGTGAAGTAAAGAGATTGTTAACATTGAAAGCAGATAAGATTTTTTAGGTCATCAATTTAAAAACCATTCTGATATGAAAAAATACATGTAATAATTCAAATTATTTTTCAATTTGTTGAAACTTGATTTGTGACCTAACGTGGTCAATCCTGGAGAATGTTCTGTCTGCTGATGAGAAGAAGGAATATTCTGAGGTTGTTGGATGGAATGTTCTGTAGATATCTGCCAAGTACAGTTGGTCTAAAGTGTTGTTAAGATCTTATGTTTCTCTATTGATTTTTTGCCTAGATGATCTGTCCAGTGTTGAGAGTGGGGTATTCAGATCCCCTGCTATTATGGCATTAGTGTCTGTCTCATTCTTTAGGTCTAATAGTGTTTGCTTTATATATCTGGCTGTTCCAATATTGGGCACATATATATTTATGATTGTTATGTCTTCTTGATGGATAGATTCTTTTATTATATAGTGGCCTTCTTTATCTCTCTTTATGATTTTTGCTTTAAAGTCTATTTTATCTGATATAAGAATAGTTATTCCAGCTTGTTTTTCATTTCTATTTGCATGGTATATCTTTTTTCCATCCTTTCACTCTTAGTCTATGTGTGTCTTTACAGCCTTTATGGAAAATGGTATGGAGGTTCCTCAAACAATTACAGATAGATCTGCCATATG
>NW_007726756.1:150299-153681 GCF_000696425.1 Galeopterus variegatus
GGGGAGGGGATAGAAGGAGGGGAGAAAGAGGAATGGGTAAAAGGACACAAAAATCAACTACTATGAATATTGAGAAGTTAAAATTTTAAAAAAGTAAAAATAAAAAATAAGCCTCTATTGTTATCATGTAAAAAAAGAAAGAAGAAAAATATTAGAACTGAGAGGGAAACAAAACTATGATCTTTTAAATCCTTTAAAAAGAAATTTATAAGATTGTAGTTAAAACATATGTATTCTCCCTATCTTGAATAAGAAAGCCAGGCCTGCTAAACCCAAACTTATTTTTCCCCCATTACAAGTAATATATTCCTCTGTCACTTATCACATTGTATTTATCTATTTTTCTTGCCTGACTCTGCCAGCAGATTTATATGTACTAAAGTAACATAATAATAAAAGCTAATATTTTTGAGTACTGACTATATTCTAAACAGTTCTTAAACTACTTTACATGGATTATTTGATTTAATTAATTATGACTTGCTTTTTGCATGGCCTAGTGAAATTAGAACTGATGTAGGAGTCAAAACACAGACTGCTTTTTTCCACTTAGGTAGGTTAGGACTTTCGAAGTGGAAAAACAGAGATCACTTTCTTTCTGTACTTTATGGTGTTTGCATTTGTTTATTTCAGTATTTCTTCTATCTGTCTATCTATCTATCTGGAGCACTCTCTGTATGTACGGTGTGCCCTCTCTCTCTTAGGTGCATAAAATTATATTAATCATAGTATTTGATCCACAACAGAATCCTATTATTGTTGGCACCCATAGCCTACTTTTGTTTGGTTAGTTATTTTAAATAATGTAATAAGCACCCATGAAACCACCAAAAGCAAAAGCTGTGGCCATGACAAAAACCTGCATGTACCAGTGGCACTACCCCGATAACCATCACTTTGTATCAGGGTTCTGCCTTTTCTTGCTTTTCTTTTTTGACAGTTTTATCACATCTGTAAATATTCCATTCATCATTATTATCATTATTATTATTGCAGTTTTTAAACTTTACAAAAAAGATTTAATGCTGTGTAGAACTTACATTTTTCACCTTATATTATAATGATATCATCTATATAGTTTCATGTTGCTGTAGTTAATTCTGTACAATAGGATATAATATTTCATTATGTGGATATACCATAGTATGTTCACCCACTTTTCCATTAATGAGCATTTGTTTCCTGATTTTTTCTGTTGTGAATAGTGATCAACATACCTTCGGGCACATATGTTCTGTGCTGTATGTCACCAGGTATCTTCTTCAAGGTAGAACCCACTGTTCCCCTAGTTTGCCCAGCATATACAGAGTTGGGGTCATTTTGATTTTTCAGAGGGATATCTGTTCTCTCTTTTGATCTCTCTAATACAAAAGTTGACTCATTCACATTCCTATCATGAGAAATCTGTGTGCAAACAGCTTAGGTCACAACAATGTTAGCGTGCTCAAGGCTTGTTTCAGCTTACTGTTACTTGGTGCCTGTTTAGTAACAAAAAGCCCAATACCCTGCAGTTAGGGAGACCTACACCTCATCCCAGGCTGTGCGTTGCATGGCTGTCCCGAAGATTGGTGGCAAAGCGTCTGCTAAGTGATCCTACCCTGGCTCAAAGGGCTACCTGTATCTTCTGATTACTCTTTAAGTCCCTTCCATGAGGCATTGGGCTTATTACAGAGATTAAGAAATCGTACAGGAGAAACAAAGGTAACTGCAAACATCTCCATACCGTTTTTTTTTTTAATGGAGTTACTAGATTCGAGAATCAAGGCCCTTTTTAACTTGCTGTTCCTCTCTCTCTCTCCATATAAAATAGACAATTACTTGTAATCATATGAATTGATAGTAAAAGTTCTTTGCAATAAGGAATTTCCTTTTTATGATGCATTTATGTTCGGAGGCAGAGCATCAATTAGCTTAGAAATTTAATGCAAATTCTTTTGGAGAATGTGCAGTAAGAGCTAAGATCTACAATAGAAATCTGAAGTATTTATGCTTTTATATAAGCCATTTGAGAAGGGTACACTAGCTTTGGTGTTTTCAGGCTGACTTTTAGAAGCTTTCTTTGGGCCTCATAAATGAAAAGGTCACATCCAAGAAAGAGAGGCCCAGGGGAGAGTGACAAAAACTCCAGAAGGGCAGCCAAACAGCAGCCCAGAGGTAACAAGTGAGGCAAAATTAGTACTTATCACTTTCTAGCATATTTATCAGAAGTTGCCAATCTAAACACTTTTAGTTTCTTCCCACAAATGACTTCCACTATTTAAACACATGTATGAGGTAACTTGGACAGCACATTGACAGTATTAGTCAACTAACAGCAGTATTTCTTGAGGAGTTACTGAAGTGACATCACTCCTTTAATTTCAACCTAAACAAAATGGTTTACAAGGAAAGTTGCACACGTGGTTTTCTGTGAAAGCCTACAGGAGAAAGAGTTCTTTATTTGAGGCATAGTGGGTACATCATCATAACAAACATGAAGTCTTTGAAATAATGCATATTTCGAAAGAAAATCAACAAATAGGTGTTCTTTAGGATGTGAAGAGAGTCTTTGATCCAAGCTGTGAATCTGGATCAAAATTTGAAATATTGAGGTCACATTTTAACTTTCCTTTATAACAAATTTGTTTAAAGTTTTTATCCCAATAACAAGTGGAAAATTGTAGAGAGAAATAACAGGATTTAAGTATAATTCAGAAATAAGTATGGGAAGGGAAGAGAGCATAGTGGCTGGTAGCCCAAGATTTGGGACCCAGATGTCAGGACCTGTGCCCCAGCTGCACCTGTAAGAATGAGTAATCTCTCCAGCAGATGAATGCCTGCATCTTTAAAATAGAGCTAATAATGATTTTTTCTGCCTAAGGTTTTTATGCATATTATATAAGATAAACCATTTGTCACTTTAGGTCTTTGTTAAAGAGAGGTATGGATAGCACAGACAAATGAATTGTAAAAGAGTTCTGATGTATATCATTTCAGTAATGACTTTTAGTAGAATTTCTAATTTAAAAAGCTCTTCCAAAAAGCTAACCGAAAAAATTTTAAAAAAAACAAAAAAACCTGACCTACTGGAGCATATGTCTGCCTAGTTGGATGAAAAATTGACAGGCAACAAAATGGACCCAAATCCATTATGATGAGGAGGAAATGTGGATTTAGAGATACAAGATTATCCATTAATTCCTGACTGGTCTCAGCCTGTTTTTACTTCCCCTGCCCCCAGTTTCACATAAATTACAGCAATGGACATTTGAGACCCAGAGGACTTGCTTTGTTTAGTATAAGACCATGGTCAGGAAATTGCACTTTAGTGGATTCAGGGATGTTTTCCTAAATATTTGGAACCAGTATTGTTTCTCCAGTACCATTGTAGGTTTAAATCCTC
>NW_007726756.1:154929-157312 GCF_000696425.1 Galeopterus variegatus
AAAAAGAGAGAGAGAGAGAGAGAGTGAGGGAGGGAAAAGGGAAAGAGGGAAGGAGAGAGGGGCTATGTCAAAAATTACCATGGCTCAGTGACTGGAGGAAATTACTCTACTCTAAAGAAATATCCTGCTGTAGTCAAGTAAAAATGTAACAAAACTTGAAATATAATACTTAGATCAAGGACTGCATTTCTTCTGAGTACTGTCAGTAACTGGCCTTGTATATACGTCATTTACTACCAGGCATCGAAAAATGTATGGACTGTAAAAAATTTTTATAGGCTAATTTACTTTGGATGCATCCTTAGGAGTATAGTATGAGAATTTAGTAAAGATATAAATAAACCAAGCTGGGATAATGCTTGAATTATCTTTCATTCTTAGTCTCAGGCTAGGAATCTCTCCTTATCTTAATTTAATCTTCTTTGATGTTTCAGTGTAAAGTGTTTCTTGTCTATACTTTGCCTTTACTAGACTCCAGTACAGTTAATTATATTTTAAAGATAATATGAATGATTTTGAAAATTTTAGCTATAGTCACCTGCTGTATTGGCCACAGGGTTAGGTAATTTTTTTCTCCAAGTGCCTGTGTGGTTATTTTACTTACTTTCAGAAGACAGGTATTTTAAATAGCCCTATTTCAGAGGACACAAAATTTAATTAAATAAATTTAGTAATAGACTGAGAACGTTTCTTTTAATGTCATGTGGATATTAAGTGGGTTTCTGTGTTTTTATGTAACCTTTGGTTTTTCTAGAGGGCTGTGGTTTCATATTTTACACGTTAACGTGTCTTTTTTGATTTAATTATGAAAACTGCCTGAGGTATATTTTTGTCCAGTCTTTACATGTAGGACAATGAATGACCGATTGCAGGTTTGTGTTGTCCAGCGTGGCTATAATTCTGGTGAGTGGCAGAGGTGAACTTGGGTACTATTTCAATAAATATATGCTATCATATTAAATTTCATATGGCTTGATTTAACTAGCTATATTGACACTGATCAAAAGCATAAACATATTCTTCACCTATTAGTTTTATCTTCCAAATTATTAGAAATGCTACAAGTTCTGTGTGACTATAAATCAAACTTCCCTTCTCCCATTAGTGTTAGGATATCATAATAGTTCTATCACATAAAACAGCTTTGCATTTTATCCTTATCTGTATTAAGGATTATAGTAAAAGATCTCTTACGTAGCAAAATTGGTATTAAGTATTTGGTAGTAATAAAAAAAAAAACCTGTAAAAGAGAAAATCCTAAAAATGATGTATCCTTAAGCATTTCAGTTCAACTTAAAATGTCAATCTTCATTTTCCAATCCTCTGATAGAGGATGTGGCCTTTTTTTAGAGAGCGATTTCCAAAATGGCATCCTGAACCATCATTGTTGCATAAACCTCACCCAAATGCTGTGATTTCCAGTTTCATTTCTTTAAATGGAGCAAACTCCTCAAGACTCTTGAGAGGCACTCTCTTAGAGCCCTTCTAGATCAGGGCTCAGCAAACTTTTTCCACAGAAAGCCAGATAGTAAATATTCAGGCTTTGCAGGTCATACTGTCTTAGTCGCAAATGTGCGACTCTGCCACAGTAGTGTAGAAGCAGCCATAGACACACAAACGAATGAGCAAGGCTGTGATCTAATAAAACTTTACTTACAAAAACAGGCAAGTGTCTAGTCTTCCAAATCCTGTTCTTGATTTCTTGCTATTCTCACCCTGTGTTTGAAATGGTCTTACCGCTACCTAATTCTACAGCTATTTTCTTAGTGACTGGCTACATGATTTTAAGTGATCCATGTACAAACAAGTTTTATTTTAATAGTTACAATCTATTAAAATGTTTTCAGGAAAAAAAACATAACTAGCACATCAGAACTGTGTGTTTATGGCTATTATTCCTGAAAATATTATTGATTAGAACAAAGTTCATATTAAATTTTTAAACATTTTTAATATGTATAGAAATATATTAAGTAAAAAGAAATATAGGCAACTCAGTATAGCAATAGGTATGGAAGTGTGGTTCTTAAATGACTGAAGTTTGGGAAATGGCACTGTAAGATTTATTATTACTATTATTGTTATTATTATTAGAAAGCTATTTGACTTCTAAAAATTAGCGTTGCCAAACTGGGACTCAGGATTGCCGTTATGTTTGCCAGAATGTTCCAAAATGGAAGGAATAGGCTGCTTAGATCAAGATCAATTTAGTGCCACTGTTTTTCTTTCCACGTCTACCTTTCTTGTATCCAGTTATCACCACCTATTCTCCCTACTCCTGTTCTTTTCAACCTTCTTTACTGTTGTCTTGACTGCGGTTGGAAACTTGCCCATTCCTGAAAATAGAAGACAAAATTCTCTCAACATCATTAAATCAGTCCTG
>NW_007726756.1:157783-169341 GCF_000696425.1 Galeopterus variegatus
AAACTTGCCCATTCCTGAAAATAGAAGACAAAATTCTCTCAACATCATTAAATCAGTCCTGATTGTTCTACCTTTATGAGCCTGTCTACGTGTGTACCGTGTGGGATATGAATCAGTCAACCTGGCTCTTGAAAACACGGGAGGTTCATGCTATTGCAGTCAATATTGTGTTTTATTTTTAAAATACAATTTTGTGAGAGAAACAAAAATATAAGCAAATTCTTTCTAAAACTACTGCTGTCGACTTAGACATGAATTGATTCCGTTTTAAACATGAACTCAAATAACAAAGTACTTTAAACATAATGGTATGCTTAAAATATTTATGTAAAATACAATAAAGAGGTAAGCCAAGTATAACAAAAACGGAAAAAAAAAGATGAAATAATAAATGTACAATGGTAAAACACAAGTTAATTCCTTTATATTTAAAATCTGGAAAACATAAAGGAAAAAATTTGATATGTTTAACTACATAAAAGTTTTTAAAAAACAAAAAATGAAATAACTTCTACATGCAAAGACATCAAAAACAATGTCAAAAGAAAAATCCCAAACAGCAGAAAATATTTGCAACTCATTAAAGACAAAGGGCTAAAGAACCACTAGAAATAGATTTTTTTTTTTAAGTCTAACTCCTTATAGAAAAATAGCTAAAAATATTAGCAGGTAATTCACAGAAAAGGAAATGCAAAAATAAATAAATAAATAAAAACAGAAAATGCTTTAAATTATATTTGGGAAAAAAATACCAGAGGTTGCTTTCTTTTGTTGGATTCTAAGTACAGCACAGATTTGAAGTCCTTGAGGATGTTCTGTAATAGAAAACATTCGCAGTTGGCTAAAAAAAAGTTCTCCTCCAATGCTTTAGTAAAACCATACTGTGAAAATTTAGTTGTAGACTTAGAAAACTAATTCAGCTTAATAAACTCATAGAATACAGCTATTCACAAATTAGATTATCATAATTTTTCCTCCCACATGGAATCTTTTCCTTAATTTACCATGATATAAAAAATATTTTTCATAATTGACTAGTAAAGAAAAAACAGGAAGTATACTATTCTGGCATTTATTTAAAATTTAATTTTAGATTTTAAAATATTTCTTTTATGTCTCTATTTTCTTTGTAGCTTCAAGACGGAAGATTTTTTTTTTTCACAAAGTGTAATGTTTCATTTTATAACAAATCCTGTGTACTAGTGTATATGAACGTTCTATTTGTTGTGGCTCGTTAATTAAATACTAATATTTCTATCTGGAATCAAGAGAGTGTATGGATTGCATGAATAAAATGTATTCTAGAATCTGTTCCTCTTTCAGAAGATGGAATATTACTATATGTAACTATTGCCTTCAATGTCTGCGCAACTGAGCAGCAGTAGGAGTGGGATGAGGGAGAAGGAAGGGGCAGAGGACTGTTCTGCCTTCAGTGGCCCATCAATCACCTCCAGGCTGCTTTAAGAAAAGAATCCTTAAAGGCGTTGAAGAGAGAATACTGAAGACCTGTTTTGGAAAGTGTTGTCCGTGAACTAGAGTGTGGGAGGGGGGAGAATGTAGGTAGCGGAGCCTGACTCACACCTGAAAAGTCTCAGTTCTGCACTTCCAGAGTTGGAAAGGCAAAGGATTCCCCATTTGTCAGGTGAGGACCTCACAGAAAAGAGATGAGCCAAATGGTCTGGAGAGGGCTCTGTCGACCACCTGGAGGGAGGGTGACCCCAGCATGGGGATAAACTGTCAGACACCTGGGGCTGATGGGAGAATTGTAAGTGGCCAGGTAGAGGAGGTGTTCCTGGGATCCCTGGTGAGAGGTGGATGTGAGAGACCTTAGCATTGGGAGGTTCCCAGAACATCGATAAATGCAGTAGGTTGTGGACCCACCACACCAAGAGGGCGTCAATGCCAGAAGTGTTTATTCAGAAATATACTTGTATTTAGTGAGTTCCTGGCACTCCTGTAAACCGTGGGTATCGAGTAATGAACAAAATAGATCCTTGCTCTCATGAAGGCTGCACTGTAGAGACAAAGGACAGACAATACACAGGTACTTCAAAAAGTTCATGGAAAAATACAATTAAAAGATAATATGAACCTTTCCACGAACTTTTTTTTCTGTGAATTTTTTGAAGTACCATCATAAACAAGTAAAATCTATGCTACGTCAAAAGTGATGAAATCATCTGAAGGACAAAGCAGGGTGAGAGAGCCTATAAAATGCTAATGGTAACATTTTAAAAAAGTGACCAGGAAAAGTCACTGATGTGGTGCTACTTGAACAAAAATCTGAAGGAGGTGAGGGAGTAAACCATGGTTGTCTGGGCGGAGAGTTCCTGACAGGGGCCACTAAGTCCAGTGGCCCTGAAGCCCAGGCACACCAGAGGTGGTCAGGGGACATTAAGAGGCCAGTGTGACTAGAGCAGAGGTGAGGAGGAGACTAAGCAGTAAGAGAGGAGTTTAGAGATGCAGATTTTATGGGGCTTTGCAGGCCATGGTAAGTACTTTGGATTTAGTTTGCGTTGTCAGGATGGGAGGGTTTTGAACTAAGGAGTGAAATATTCAGACCTTCATTTTAAAAGGTCTGCTCTGGCTGCCGGTGGTAAAAATATAATAAGGGAACAAGTGGGGAAGCATGGAAACCAATTAGGAGGCTACTGCAATAATCTAAGTGAGATTTGATGGTAGCTTGGACCAGGAGTTTCGTGGTAAAAGTGATGAGAAGTGGTTGAATTCCAGATGTATTTTGAATGTTGAGCCAGCAGAATTTGTTGACAGATCATTTGTGGGTTAAGAAAGGAAAAGAAATGAGTAATTCTAAGGTTTTTGGAACTGAAAGGTTGAAGTTGCCATTAACTGAGATGGAGAACATCTGTGGGCAGAACATGGGAAAGGCGCAGAGGGTAAATCAGGAGCTCAGTTTTAGATGGTTAATTTGAGATACCCATTAGACATTCAGGTGGACAGTTGTAGTTGTATATATGAGTCAAGTTCAAGGGCAAGGTTGAGGCTGGCAATATACATTGGGGAGTCTTCAGTTTATAGGTGATCTTTAAAGCCATGAGGCTGGATAAAATCAACCAAGGGAGCCATTTTAATAGACAAGTCCACATGCTGAGCCCTGCAACACTTCAACAGTTAGAGGTCCAGGAGATGAGAAAAAAGAAACAGCAAAGGCAACTGAGAAGGAACAGTCCGTGAGATTACAACTCCACTAACCAAGTACAATTATTATTACTATTACCTGTCTTCTCTCCTCTCCACAGTCCTGAAAGTGCTGATAACAGGTGTGAGCCAGGGAGGATGGAATAGAAAGAAAGGAAAGAAGACAACCATGGCCCTCCATCACTGAAGGCTTCTGAGCCTGGAGGAAGCTCTATCTGGGGAAGAGGAGAAGCTTTAACTGGATGAGAGATTAGAGCTTTGGGACTGTTAGATTTGAGTGGACATTTTGTTCATCTTAAAGGGAGGGGAAAACCTATGGGAACGGCCTTTGATTTCCTACGTCAGGAAAGAACTGGTCAAGAGAGAATGTGCAAAATAGTAGTGGGAGAAATAATAAAGGTGCTTTCTGCTGGCACTGTAGCAATTTCAAATACCCATTACCAAATATTCTGTCAGTTCATATGAAACTCTTGAAACATTTCCAGCTACAGTTTTGAGACTACAGGCAGAACTCTAACTTTTGTATGAATCATCAAAGTAATTTAAGGAAAAGGGAATTCAAGCGTGAAGATTTTTCAAAGTCTCAATACCTTGAGGTGTTTGGTGCCCCTGAGAATTGTCCAGGTAACTTCCTTATGTGAAAGCAACAATTCTGTCCTGTACCATAAAGCAATCATTCAAGAGTGTAGTGTGAATGTGTCTGCGCTACACTAGCCCAGCTAGAGTGTGGTCCTAATAAGGTTTGGTCTCAGAATTGGTAGCCTCCCCCATTAGCCATTTTGAATTTGTCGTTTCACACAGACTGCTAGTGAATGTCGGATTTACACAGTTCCATCAGCTTCTTGAGAAGATCAAAGTGTGCGCTTTACAGGCTGAGCCTTCAGAGTGACTCCTCTGAAGTCTCACACAGATACGTCTGTGTAGTTTAATGTATGTACAGCTACTTTTTGAAATTAAAGTAGACATATATGAATGTAACCTATCAGGATCAGCTTCTTGAGAAGATCAAAGTGTGCGCTTTACAGGCTGAGCCTTCAGAGTGACTCCTCCGAAGTCTCACACAGATACATCTGTGTAGTTTAATGTATGTACAGCTACTTTTTGAAATTAAAGTAGACATATATGAATGTAACCTATCAGTAGAATAAGGAAATCAACCAAAGCCAAGAAAATACCACTGTACCAATATGAAGATTAACTTTCTTTATAAGCATTTCACATGGTCCATGTCTTAGTGACTGAGCATACATACCAGCTTCACTGAGTTTATTTCCTTTTATGGTAATAAGTATGAAAAGCACAGAGGTTAATGCTCATTTATATAGTAATTCCATATTGGAATGTAGGGCAGATTTCTTTTTTACTTGGTACCATTTAATTAAAGATACAAAAATAAATGACTTTTTAATGCATCTTTAGAGTATTGATAAAAGATCAGACTTCTTAAATTAATGTTCTTACTCATTATGCCAAAATACCTTTAAAATCCTAAGGGTTTTATGATTACACCTTAATGTACTGATGCTTAACAAGAAAAATGGGAACAGAAAATACTAAATTGTTGCAACTTTGCCAAGTCCAAATGGTTATAGTAAATTTAACTTTGGAATTTCCTGACTTTTGTGTTGCTGAAATTTTGGATTTTACCCAATACTAAAGGAGCCTTTCAATTTATCTTCCCTGTACTTTAAAATTTTAAGGCAATTGTGGAAGGCAGGGAGGATTGCAGGAAAAAAGGATTCCGGAGGACATGATTTTAAACAGCTCACTATTCAATTGTTAAAAGTATTCTATAGAAGCTCAATGTCATCATGTTGTCTCCAGCATTTTAAAACCTATAAATAATTTGGTCCTATTCTTCTTGAAAGTGTATGTACTCAGTTTTAAAAGTTTGTCCTAATGTGTCCTAAGTTTGGACTAACAAAGGGTAATAAAATATTTCTACCTTGAGTTAATCACACGCACACAAAAAAAAAAAGCAAAAGAGAAAAAGAAAGGAAAAGAAAAACCACTGCTTATAAATGCTGTGCTTCCCAAGAAATATCATATTTGGGAATGCAGACCAAAAATGTAAGCTTATATTGTTTGACTATGTTATCAGTAACTTTTATGTATTTTGAAATAGAAATAGCTTTCCAACTGTTGTAATGTTGAAAAGCACTGTGATGGAATTGCCTCTTGCCACCGTTGCTTCATGCCTGAGTTACTCCAAATTAGTGTTTAAAAGGATGGAGTATTGATTTCAAGCCAAAAGGGAACCATTCATTACATTGCTACAGTAGTAGCCTTTTTAAAAAATGCTATTATTCAGCCCAAGTGGGCAAAAAACCTCATAATTAGAAAGTTCCTTTAGTGTCCATTCATATTAACAGACAGAGACTATTTTAAATGTATTTCCCTAGACTAATAACAATGGAAAAGAGGAACCAAGAAAAAATATTTAAGTATACTATAGTAAAACCCTGAAATAATACAAGAATATTGATGTAACATGATGGACCGCAGGCTTCCATCCCCTGTGTAGCCCCTGATGTTTTCTATCCTGCCCTTTCCATCTTCCCCTTCCATGACTGTCCTTTCTCTCTTCCTTCCTCTTCACATCAAACTTTAGAATTGTCTGTAGTCACTTTCTGCTTCCTTTCTTCTGACTTACTCCAGAACCCAGTGTAATTCAGGGAGTATCCTTGACACTCAAGTGAGGATATTTCATCATAGTCACTAGGTGGACCTTTCTCATTCCTTAACTTACCTGACATTTCTATAGAAACAATCATCTATATGCAGTTGGCTCCCAAAAATGGAACATATATCTCTCTCCTGAGTTTCCTACCTTTGTAGGCAGCCGCCTTCCAGGCACTTTAAACATCCCACGGTCATCTCAAACTAAACATGCACAGATGGAGTTTTTCGCCCCGCTACACCTACCATACATGTAACTTACCATCATTTCTCATGTTCCCTATTGCAGTGATTGGCACAACTACTTATTCTCTTCTCCAAGTCATAAACCTAGGTACAACTCAACTATTTTATTACCAATACATTTGGATGGATTCTACTTCCTAAACATATTTTGAATTCATTCACTTTTCTGCCTTTATCACCATCGTCTGTCTTTTGGATTACTGAGACAGCTTTCCTTGAGGTATCCCTACCTCTTACATGTTCTCCTGCAATCCTTTCTCCACATTGCAGCCACAAGGATCTTTCTAGATCACAAGTTTGGTCATGTCACTCCCCTGTTTGAATCCCCTATTCTCAGGATAAAGTTCCTTCATGATCATTCTTTACTTATCTCTCATCTTCGTTTCTCCCACATGCTCTGATTCAGACACATTAGCATTTACTTAGTTCCTGTTCTGGGCGTGTTTATCTGCTTTAGTTTAATTGTCACTTTCCTGAGGAATTCTTTCCTCTGTGTTCCCTTTCCACCCTGCACTGCACCTGCTGTAGTACTTATCCCATCATATTGTCATCAGGTGTAATCCTGGTCTCCTGGCCACCACTGCCAGCTTCTGCAGAAAGATTCCAGCAAACCCATAGTTTCAGCTCAGCTCACTCCTTTGCAATCCTATTTCTAGTCCAAGGACATGTTTATCTTGATATTTTGAAACCAGCTAGGTTTTTTTGTTTTTCTCCTTTCACATGTCATCTATCAGTGCTGGGTGTTTGCAACAGAAGGGGAGTATCAAAGCATCTTGAGTGGAAGTCACAGTCTGCGTGTTTAATAAGCTGTCCAGGTGATTCCTTCACACATTAACGTTTTGTAACATCTGTGCTCTATTTTACTCTATTGAGAACACTAAAGATATATGCCACGAACTTATTCAGCCTCTGATTCTCTCTGTTACTACATCCTCATTTTCCATTTTCCCTGCCTTTGATGAAGTGTCTTCCCTTTTTTTCAGAGTAAAATGCACTTAATTCCACTGCCTTTCTATATTCCTTTTAACTCTTGCCGTTAATTAGTTCCTTTTCTAGCTGATATCTCTTCTCTTTCTGGACTCTTTCTTTTTACATACAGTGTATTAGCATAAATCCTCTCCATCTTGTTTCACCCCTCACTGTACTATCTCTTGCTGACTTTCTTCACTGTAAAGTTTCCTAAAATCCTAGCCTGTGTCAGTTATCTCAGGTTCCTTACCACCTACTTAGTTCTTATCCTTTTGCAAGATTGCTTTTGTTCTCCAGAATCCTTCATAGCATTTGCTATCCTTGATTACCCTGTTTTTTATTAAATATAGTTCCTTAATGTGCTAGTTTCCTATTGCTACTATAACATGTTACCACAAATTTAGTGGCTCAGAACAACACGAATTTATTATCTTACAGTTCTGGAGATCAGATGTCAGAAATGGTTCTCACTGGGATGAAATTAAGGTGTCAGCAGGGCTGCATTCCTTCTAAAGTGTCTAGGGGAGAATCTGTTTTCTTGCCTTTTTCAGTTTCTAGAGGCTGTCCTCATTCCTTGGCTTGTGGCCCCTTCCATCTTTAAAGCTAGCAGTGCATGTCTTCAAATCTCTTTCTGAATCTGATACTTCTGTCTCTGTCTTCTACTTATAATGATCTCTGTGATTACACTGGACATAAGAATGGATAATCCAGGATTATCTTCACATCTCAAGATTAGCAGATATTACCAACCATAATTCCCTTTTGTCATGTAAACTACCATATTCACAGGCTCCAGGGATAACATCATTGGATGGCCATTATTCTGCCTACCACTCTTCACTTCCTTAAAACTTAAATAGCTTTTCAAAAATCCTGGTGACTTCTCTTTCCCTTTTCTTTTTCTTCACCTGCTACTCTTCTTTCAGATGAATATAATATATCCCCTTAGGACCAATAACATTTTCTCTTCTCCTTTGATCTCTTTTCTTTACTTTATAGTCACTGTATGACTGATTTTAGCCACACTGATGGTTTCAGTTCTCTATATCTATAAATAGATGCCAATCACTTTCCAAAGATCAACACTAGACATTCAGCTGCTTTTAGATATTATATACCCAAAATATTAATGATGAAACCATCAGTTTTCCCCAAAATATCTTTTTTTACTTCACTAATTTTATTAATGTTAGCTCAATAATGAAACNAAAGATCAACACTAGACATTCAGCTGCTTTTAGATATTATATACCCAAAATATTAATGATGAAACCATCAGTTTTCCCCAAAATATCTTTTTTTACTTCACTAATTTTATTAATGTTAGCTCAATAATGAAACCTTACTGTCCCTTTCCCTTATTCTTGCTTTTATTTTCAGGATATTCTTGCATTTATTCTTTTCTCTTCTAGTCCCATCCTTGCTAATTGGAGATTGGACCATGTCATCACCAGTACTGTCCCTGACCCCTTTCTTAACTCATCCCTGCTCTTCTTTATCCATATCGGTAAATATCTTTGCCAAAAGCGAAACTCTGATCATTCTCTTTGCATGTTTAATGATTCAGTTGCTCCTCATTGCCTACAAAGCAAGAACAGATTCCTGAGAATGACATTCTAGGCCTTCGACTTACATTCCTTGTTATATCTTCTTCTGAATAAATGCCCTTAGCTCATGGGAAACTGTCTATTCCTCATCCATGCCTTCTGATTGACTGGTAGTATTTTCTCTGTCTAGAAGAACCTTTCCCATCTTCCCTGCGTGTTGAAGTTTTGCCCTATTTTTTAGTATTCTTTATCAATTACTGTGTTCTCCAAGTACTCTTGCTGATTCTCATAACTGAATTTATATAGCTTATTGTTATAATATAGTGTTAATCATCTCTGGTGTACTGAGTCATATTTTGCCTTGCGTTACATTTTCTACTTAATAGATTATAAATTCCTGGAGGTTAGTGATCATGTGTAATTTGTACTTGGTATGTGACAAATCAAAAGCCTTTAATCAGTAATTACTTAATGAGTTCATGAGTAAGTAGTATATGCCCAATCAATATCTGTTTATTTGATTATTTAATGAAGAGAAGTTGACACTTTTAAAGAATGAGTAGCATTCTCATTAATTATTATTTCTTTCAAACAAATTATTTGTTTAAGAGATTATACCCTTTTATGGCCAATTAGTTATTATCAGTAAGCTAATTTTTCAATGTTTCTTTAAATTTCAGTCTGTTGTAAACTTCTCCTATAAAAATACTCTTGATCCAGGCATAGAATAGAGCTAAAGCTAATATTTACCAATTGGAGCTGAAGGTAAAACAGAATAATAATTCAGAAATCTTATAATACCCAGCTTTAATGTATAGTCTTACACCTTAAGGAAAAAATTCACAAGAATATTCTAGGCATTATATTTGCCAACCTCCTTACAAACAAATTGTATATAAAAGAACAGTAATTTCATGCTAATAAAAATGATAATAATTTAATTTAATAATAATTTCAATTAAGAAGTACATAGCATGGAAGAGTAAAGCTTCCAGAATGGTGAAGTGAGGACCTCAGTCCCCTAGTAAAACAAGAATTTAACTGGTGAAATATATTTTTTAAAAATACCAATAATTTAAAGTCTCTGGAAATTAAAAAAAGAAAATCCAGCCCAATATAAAAAGGATTACACATCATTATCAATTGAAATCAATGTAATATATCATATAAGCAGAATAAAGGACAAAAGCCACAATCTTCTAAATAGATGCAGAAGAAGCATTTGAAAAAAATCCAACACCCTTTCATTATAAAAATGATCAACAATTAGGAATAGAAAAGAACCTGCTCAGCTTCATGAAGTGCATCTATGAAAAACTACAACTAACGAAAAAATACAACTAACATCGTACATAATGGTAAAAGAATTGATTCTTGCCCTAAGATCAGCAACAAGACAGATGTCCATTCTCATCATTTCTATTCAACATTGAGCTGGAGCTTCTAGCTAGGGCAATTCTGCAAGAAAGGAAGTAAAAGATATCCAGACTGAAAAGGAAGAAATAAACTATATCTATTTGCAGATGACATGCATTTCATGGTTAAGGCATCAATTAAAGTGAATAAGATATCCACTGAAGTGTACTCTAAAAAACTATCAGAACCAATAAGTTATTGAGTTCAGCAAGGCTGCAGTTGTACAAGATCACATCAATATACAAAAATGAATTTTATTTCTGAACATTCAGAAAATGGAATTAAGAAAAAATCCTATTTATAATTGGATTGAAAAGAATAAAATGCTTATGAATAAAGATTTGTACACTGAAAACTGCAAGACCTTGTTAAAAGAAATTAAAAATCTAAATAAATGGAAAGATAGTCCACTTTTATTTATTGGAGGACTTAATATTGTTAAGATGGCTGTACTCCCCAAATTGATCTATAGATTCAATACAATCCTTGTCAAATTCCCAGCTTTCTTTTCTTCAGAAATTGAAAAGTCGATTCTAAAGTTCGTATGGAAATTCATATATGAATCATATGTCATATATGGGACATATGTAAAGGACTCTTACAACTCATTAATAAAAAGACAGGTAACTCAAAAACTGGGCAAAGGGATTGAATAGATATTTCTCCAAAGAAGATACACAGAAGGCTAATAAGCACGTGAAAATGTACTCAACATCATTAACCATTAGTGAAATGCAAATCAAACTACAATGTGATACCACTTCACACCAACTCCCAAAAAAAAAAAAAAAAAAAAAAAAAAGGACAGATAATAGTGATTGGAACCCTTATACGTTGCTATGAGAATGTAAAATATTATAGCTGCTTTGGAAAACAGCTGCTCAGTTCCTCAACAAGTTAAACATAGAATTACTATATGGCCTAGCAAATTCCTCTTCTAGGTATATACCCAAGAGAGTTTAAAACATATGTCCACACAAAGCTAGTATATGAATGTTCACAGCAACTTTATATGTAACAGCCAAAAACTTTGGAAATAACCCAGCTATTCGTCAGCTCATAAATGGATAAATAAACTGTGGTATATTCATATAGCAGAATATTATTCAGCAATTAAAAAGAATGAAATATTGATATATGCCACAAAATGGATGAGTCTTGAAAACATTATGCTAAGTGAAAGAAACCAGTCACAAAAGACCACATACTTTATGATTTCATTTATGTGAAATGTCCACAATAGGCAAATTCTATAGAGAGACAGAAACTAGATTAGTGGCTGCCTAGAGCTTGGAGAGGGATAGGGGGAGTGATTGCTAAAAAAGTGGAATTTTGGGCCGGCCCGGTGGTGCACTGGATAGTGCACCGCTTGGGAAGTGCGGCGGCGCTCCCGCCCGAGGGTTCAGATCCCACATACAGACCGGTTCCCGCTCACTGGCTGAGCGAGGCGCGGGAGCAACACCGAGGGTTGCGATCCCGTTGCCGGTCCCCGGTCCGGTACGGGGGCAACACTGAGGGTTGCGATCCGTTGCCGGACACGGA
>NW_007726756.1:170341-204708 GCF_000696425.1 Galeopterus variegatus
TCCGTTGCCGGACACGGAAAAAGACAAAAAAAAAAAAAAAAGTGGAATTTCTTTCAGGAGAATGAAAATGCTCCAAAATTAGGTTGTAGTAATGGTTGCACAACCCCGTAAATATACTAAAAACTATTGAATTTTACACTTAAAGCGTACAAAATACTTGGATTGTACGATACTTGAGATATCTCAATAAAGCTGTTTATAAATATACAATGAAATTCTGCATATAGTTGATACACACTATGCTTTCAAACTCTGAAAAGGGGAAAATAGACATCACCTTTCCATTGCAACTCATTTAATCATATCGATATTGCCTGGTGTCCTTAGGAAAGCTTGAAATAGGCATCAATTTATTGCATTTAACAGAACACTTCGGTCATGAATTTTCCTAATGTTAAACAGTATATCAATAAATAGAAATTCAGTGTATAGTAGAAATATATTAATTTTTTTCTATACCAAAAAAAAATTATACAGAATAGGCCAAATATTCTTGGCATCGATGGAAAGAAAATATTCCAAGAACACTTTTTTAAAATAAAATTTCTTATTTATTTGTACTAAGTTCTCTGTAACATAATTGTTACATGGACTCCTTTTTTGTGTGACATGTACTTATTAGAATTGACAGTATCTCTAGGGCATTGTTCTTAGAACTCAGTGATATCTGAGATCACACTAGCACTACTTACCAAATTATTCATTACATTCTGCTTAGAGTAAGATTTACAGTAAATGTTGTAAATGTTGGTTGACAAATACGAGGTTCTGTGGTTTGGCAGTCAGAAATGTGTCAGATGGTTTTGTTTAGATCTAGTTTTCTTTTTTAAAAACCCTCTGTTCAGATTCTTCAAGTTACCCAAACACTTTCCAGTCCTTCTCTTTCCTTACCCTTCCCTGGCTTCCTTGACAATCGCTCCTTTTATTTCGTGTTTTTCCTTAGTCTCCATTCATCACATTCTTCTACCTACCTCCCTGGCCTTTCCTCCCCAGTCTCCTATACTGGCTTTTCTTCCTCTAACTTTCCCTTAGATGTTGATGGTTCTCATGGCTCCCTCCTTAAATTCGAGTCTTTTCATTTGTGTCTCCTTTGGAAATCTCATCTATTGCTACAAGTACAAATATAATCCAATATACTTGGTGATAAACCACAAATGTACGCCTTCAGAACTTACCTCTTTGCTAAGTTTCATACCCAAATTTTTACCTGCATAGACTAGAATTTTTGCCCATTTCTATCACATATCTCAGGTTCAAAATATCCAAAACTCAACTTACCCTCAAAATGTGGTGTTCTTCTGGGTCCCCTTCTCTGTTAATAGCACTACATCGTCTACCTTGTCAATCAGGCTAGTAAGTCTGCGATGTCTTTCTGGTGGCAAAGTCCTGTTTATTTCCCCTTCCAGTTATCTCTTGAATATATGTTCTCTTCCTCCTCATAAAGCTTTACGCAGGCTGTCAGCATTTATCACTGGACTATTATATTATCTTTCTACATTAAAAACAAGGATTGTCTTTCTAAAATATTGGTGTGCTTATGTAATACTCTTGTTTAATTTAAATTCCTTCATAGACACCATTCATCACTGTCAGAATAAAAGCCAAAGTCCTTGGAATGACTCTCCAGGATTTGGCATATGCCTAACTAGCTAAACTTACTGTCCGTCAGTTTCCCAGCCATTCTGGTATACTTTCCATTCTTCAGCTTAGTATTTTCAGACTCACTCGCCCATGCTGTTTTTATTGCTGTTGTTGTTTATTAGTCTAAAGCTAACTGCATTCCACTTGCCTTAGTAAGTGGTTTAGAACTATAGGCCTATGCCAATCAACACATTTTCCTGGCCAGAGGAATCATTTAGAGATTAGCATGTGACTCAATTCATTAGGACAAAAGGGAAGATTTGCTAGGGGCTTCTGGGAAAATGTTTCCTTCCTCTTAGGAGAGACCACTGGAAGAGACACCTTCTCTTCTGCCAGATGTCCCAGTCAAAGGTCTAACCTAACTCGAGCCATTTTGCCTCCAGCAAGGAAGGCAGCCTAAGAAGAAAGTCAAAACACAACACAGAGGAGGGCATCGCTGAGCATATCTCAAAGAAACTGAGCAAGAGACATTGGCTTAAACTGCTACTGGACTTCCAGATATAAGAGCTTTAAATTTTTGGGTTTTTGTCAGGGTGGATCAATTTTTCTGATATTTGCAAACCAAAGTTCCAAACTGATAGAATTTCAGAAGAAGTTCAAGGAGAGGTAGGTGGAAGTACATTAGGTGTGCAGAACATAGATGAAAACATAGATGAAACCAGTTCCCATTGTTAAGATTTTGCCTTTTCCCATAGTAGACTTGTCACCATTAGGCACATTTGTTAATACCTGGGCAATATATGCTTTATATTTGTGAAGATACTTCCTCCAAATCTGATTATGACATATGATTGTGAAGAACTAATATTCAGAAGAGCTAAATGTGGGGCCGGCCCGGCGGCGCACTGCTATAGTGCACTGCTTGGGAAGCGTGGTGGCACTCCCACCGAGGGTTCGGATCCCACATACAGACCAGCCGCTCACTGGTGGCGCACTGCTATAGTGCACCGCTTGGGAAGCACGGTGGCACTCCCACCGAGGGTTCGGATCCCACATACAGACCAGCCGCTCACTGGCTGAGCGAGGGGCGGGAGCAACACCGAGGGTTGCGATCCCGTGGCTGGTCCCGGTCCGGTACGGGCGCGACACTGAGGGTTGCGATCCGTTGCCAGTCACGAAAAAAGACAAAAAGGAAAAAAAAAAAAAAAAAAAAAAGAAGAGCTAAATGCATGCATCCTTCTGGACATAAATGTTAACACTAAATTTAAATTGATGGATAAATATGGGGCATAACTACATTGAAATGCAGTCAAATTTTTGTTTTAAAGCACCTGATTTTTTAATTCTTAAAATTAAAAAGAATTTTAATTTTAAGGGGCTGTGGGGGACATCCAGTTCAAAAATAAATGAAAAGCATTCGTATTTTTATGCAGAATTCTTTAAATACCTTCCTGAGAGTCTTTTACATATAATTATTTTGAAGCTAACCTTTTAAGGTTCCTATTTAATTCTAAGGAGAATTGTGAAACACACAGAGTCTTTGTACTATAAAATATTTAACACAAAACCCACAAATTTAATATCTCTCTCTGTGTTCTTCTATGCCCCAGATTTTTTCCCCCAAAAATAAAAATGTCAAACATCTGTCAATTTTCTACTCTTTTTTGTTGTCAGGGAGGGTATTTAGGAGTAGGCACAAAGAAGTTCTTTATTATGAAAAGAAATGCCTGGAAATAAAAATTAATGCTTAAATGAAGGACTTGAATCTCCTAATTTTTGAGAATTTGCATCAATCCTGGGCTCCATGAGCGCCTAGATTGTTGGTGTAACTTTAGATATTAAGAGAATCAGAAGGCAAGTGTTAGTCCTTCACTTTAGTGCTGCTTGCTCTACTTTGTACTGTTCTCTTTTTTTTTTGTCTTCCTTATCTAGAGGTGATTAAGTTTATTTGGTGATTAAAGTATAGCTGTTCCAGTTTCATCTCTCTTCTGAATACACATTCAGTTGTATTAAGACGCATTACACCAAGGTAGCAACACAGGATGCAACAAGTCCTAATTTTGCACACATGGTTTCAGTTTGTTGGATTAAGTCTAATGGTAACTCTTCCACCACATTATGTATTTGCTCTTCATGTAGTCAATTCACGTTAGAATTCGCATTACACCAAGGTAGCAACACAGGATGCAACAAGTCCTAATTTTGCACACATGGTTTCAGTTTGTTGGATTAAGTCTAATGGTAACTCTTCCACCACATTATGTATTTGCTCTTCATGTAGTCAATTCACGTTAGAATTCTGATCTCTCTTGGGGAATTGGTAAATTTTGATTTGTACCTCTGTACCTTCAGTGGCTAACTGTGAAGCCTCCAAAGAAGATATGATTTCAGAGAATGTCTCAATCTAGTAACTCTTTTTCTAAGAACATGCCAAGGAGACACACAAGCATATAGTTATTTCATGATACAGCTTGTAGGCAAGACTGACTTGTCAAAGTACGTGGAAAGAAAAAATAACGAATAGACCAATGGAGCAATGCAAGAAAGACATTGTCAACCATTTTTTTAGTTGTGGGGTTTAAAAAATGTTTTCCTATATTTACAACAAGAATATAATTATTTTTTCCTGTCTGCTTTATTGATACATTCGAAAAGAATATATGCAGCTAAAAAGAAACTAAAAGCTTCAGTTTACTTTGACATTTTAGTAATTATCTATATTTACGGCTTTTATAATTGTTGTCTCTATTCATTGGTCTTTGTTACCTCTGTTCCTTTAAAAAGACAGCCAACTCCCAGGAATGCCTGGCTGGATTTTCCTCACAATGGCTCATTCCCTTTTAAATGTATTAAAAATGATCTTCCAGTGTACCTAATTGCAGCTTGTTTGACTTTCCACCTCTCAGCTGCTTACTGGACTAGAAGAGAGTACATTAAAGCTTATATAAATGGCCAGGTTTTCTGCTTTAGGAAAAATTTAAAAGAAAGCAGACCTTTCATTAATGTGAGAGGAAATAGACTATTCCCAGCATTGAGTAAGCTGAATGGGTAAGTGCAGAGAGGTACAATAGGAAAACTGGACACTTCCCAAAACCTCCCAAAGTTCACCCATTGCCATGTTTCTGTATTATTTTAGATTGAAGTTATTCCCAGAATGTCAAATATAACCATATTCAAATGAAAGTACAAACACATCTCCTGAAGCCAATTAGAAAAAATAAAAATGTATTTGCCACTTTCCATTGATTTAAATAATTCGTCTGAAAATTAGCTATAAATTTTCAAATTTAGTTATTCCACATTTTGAAATTTAATCCGTGTATGTGGTTTTTTAAAAAAGGTTCTAGTAGGATAATTCCCTAGTTGATATAGAATGGAAACTAAAACATTAACATCTTTACTTATTTCCAATTTAAATTGCATTTGGTAAAAAAAGGATATAGAGTTTTGCTTTAGTTGGCCTTGCTTTACTGCCATGGGAGTTTACTTTCATCTCTTTTCCCATAGATATGTGTGAGAAATTCTTCAGGGCCTGAAACAAGAGTATCTTCAGGGTTATGTGATCTGACCTAATCAGCCATGAGTGCTCTCGTACTCTTTTTTTAAAAATCCCTTTTAAAAGCTATTTAATGAAGGCCTTTCTCAACCGTCTTTTCCTTCTTTCCTTGATTAGACATCGATGAGTGCAGCCTCATTCCTGGGATATGTGAAACTGGTGAATGTTCCAACACCGTGGGAAGCTATTTTTGTGTTTGTCCACGTGGATACGTAACCTCAACAGATGGCTCTCGGTGCATTGGTAAGCTTCGTATTTTGGAGGTACAATACACTGCTTCTTTATAAGCACAGAACAGCTCAAGCAGGTATGAAGATGGTAATGATTACAAAACCATTGGGGAAATGCCTGAAAGAATTGTCTAATGTAGACGATACCACCATTGAGGGATTGATAGACCAGGTTCTCCTTGCAAAGACTTCCATTTCAGAAGCCATCTGGGTGTGTTTTATGTTGTCAAAGTCATTTTGGGCATAAAGAAAGACTTCTTCAAGACATTGCCCTTGCCCAGCATTAGAGACACAAAGACACGAGAAAGATTTTTAAAAACCTGCTTTGGGAAACAGAATGTAGTAATTAAAGCTTCTTTTGTTGCTATGAATCATAAATGTAGCCAACATCTTATTTATTTAGAGCTTGTTTATTCTAGTGAAAATAGTTATTACGAAAAACAATTGATACCTTTAACTTTGTGTTTTAAGCATATTCAAATTAAATCCAAATATATCTGTATGTTCTCCTTTGTTGTTTAAAAAGATAAAACAGTGCTTCTCAGCCATGGTGTCAGTCATCGGCTATCAAGCAAGCCTTAGACTTCTGTCTAATTGTGAGCATAGAGATTATGAAATGTCCTTTGACGTATGAACATGGCACAGTGAGCTGCCCTTTCATTTCTCTTCTTGAGTATTCAGCCTAGTTAATGCCAATTTTAAGCTGGAAAGAGAAAGAGAAAAATGCACACCTCTCTTTAGGGGCACCAAAGATTCATGTAGTATAGGAATTAAAGAAGTTAATCCAGAACCCAAAGAATGCAGTTTGCTTGGTTTGCTACAGGGTAGCAGTCTGGGCAGTGACAATCTCCCATCCTGTCCAGGCAGTTAGTGTGTCAGCATCTCACTGCCAGGGCCTTTGTAGATCCTGATGATGGTGCATGAGTGAACTGGGTCTGGGATGTAAGCTTAAGTACTAGGCCACCAGTAAAAGGACTGTGGCCTGTTACTGATGTCCCAGGCACTGTGCTAGCCACCCAGCAATAGACATGAGCAATGTAGATCGTGCCTGCAGAATGCCATATTGTCATCATAAATAGTAGAAGAAGAGTAATAATAGTGGTAATAGAAGAAACAGTGGTAGTGGCAGTAAAAATAACAGTTGTCATTTATGAAACACATACCATCTGGAAGGCACTGGGCCTCTCCATTACCTCATTACCTCACAGCTGTGAGGACTCAGGCAAGCTACTGACCTCCCTACATTTCCATTTCTTCTAGTAAGTGTTCAATTACTCCTCATTATTATTATTATTAAGAGGAGGAGGAGAAGGAGGATATGCCTGCACTGGATCCATAGATTATATTAGGTAATCCTGATGATAGCCCTATGTGATTGGTATAATCATTCCAGATTTACAGATGAAAGAATGGAGATTTAGAGGGTTAAGTGACTTGCACAATGTTACACAGCCAATATGGAGTCAGGATTCAAATCCTCATCTCTCCAACTTTTGCATCTGTGCTACAATGACACTACACTGCCTCCTTATCCACTATAAGGTGGTGAAGACCCTGTGCTTAGATGCCAAGGTCCCCAACATGAATGGTTTCTCCACTGCCATATAACAGTCTGCATTGAGAAGTAGGTTGTCCATTTCAAGTCTCCCTTTCACATCTTTGGATGAGAATTATTTGTTTTATAGAAGAATCAGAGTGTCTATCTTCCATTAAGTAAATCATTTTTTGTTGAAATATGAAGTCTGAAAAACTGAGCAAATTAACTATTTTTGGGGTCACTCCTGCCAGTTGGCTCACTACATAGTAAGTTTGATTCATTTAATATAATTTAGCAATCAGCTGCCTATGAGAGTTGAAAATCAGTAGAACTCCTCACACTTGGCTTTATTTTCTTGAACTGTATAGTAAAATAATATGCATGCACACACACACACACACACACACACACAGTCATCAGCTTGGAACTGATACAGATTCAACTCCATAGGAGAAACTTGACTTGGGTAGTCATTGTTAAACACCATTGGCTGAATGACATAGACCTTGGCTTGAGGAAGCTTATATTCTAGAATAAGCTAGAAAGAATATGGCTAGAGAAGTCAGTGAAGTTATTATTGTGAAGTTCTGGAAATACCAAAAAAGGTGTATGAATTATATTTGGTGGGCAATGTGGAGTAATTGAAGGCCTTTGTGAATGAATTAGAATGGGGGGTTTGGGGTGGTGAGAAGAGAGAGAAACTAGTTATAAGACAGAACTTGCCATAACAAATGTTAGTGTTTTATATCATATTTCTAAACTATTTCTTTTTATTTGATTTCTTGAATTTCTAAATCTTTAGCCATTTAAAATTTGCATTTTTTTTTTTTTTGTATTGAAAAGGAGGCATATTCTTCATTATATTCAGATAATCAAGATCAAGATTCCTGGGATTTACTGGGGTTGTTTTTCTTCAGTGTAAGAAATTTGATTTACCATTAAATTATGATCAATTCATTTTCTCTCTTGCCTCTCTATGTTACATGAAGTCCTAAGTACTTACCTGGACGATCACATCCCCTTTGGAACCTGACCCAGTCTGTCTTCAGGACTCGCCTCTTCACCACTTGCTACCTCACACTCCCCTGTCTCTCACTGCTGTACGTGACCACACTGCCACTCCTTGCCCACAGTACCCCCTGAGCCCAAAGCATCTTGATTTCCCCCGTCGATGCTCATTAAAATTCAACTCATCCTTTAAGTTCCAAATTAGTTATCACTTTTCTTTATAGCCATTCCACCTAAACCACATTTTCTTCCTGGGCAAAATTCACCAGCCCCTCCTGTAATATTTTGCATTTCCCACATTTTAGTGTTTACCACATTGTCACTCGCCAGACTATGAGCTCCTTTAGGTCCTGCCTTATGCAGCTTCATGGACCCTGGGCCTTATGTAGTATCTTGCATAAAAGTTTGTGTTCAGTAAATCTTTTCTAAATGAATAGGAAAACCAACAAATGAATGAATGAGATGAGGTTGAATGCAATAACTTCATGTTGGTTTTAACTAAACTGCATGGTTTGGCATCTTGTTGGTCATGATGTCGTGGCACTGAATTATTGTCCTGCATGCTCAGCAGGCAAGAACTCGCTTGAGCTCCAGAAAGCTGAGGCCTGTGCTAACCAGGAGTCCCATCTGTTTCAGTATCAACATCCTGACCCCTAGGAACAGAGCAAAGCCCCTAAGGAGGGGAGAATGACTCTCCAAAATTGCAAAACCAATGTGAAAATTAAGTAAGCAGCTTAAAATTTTTTCTAATAACTATGTTATATTTGGAATAAGTATGGGTTTTCCATCTATGAAAAAGAAAATAAATCTAACATTTTAATGCACAAGAGATCTTTGACTTTGATTTTTAAAAATCTGAGTCTGTATTTTCTTAGATTGAATTTATTTATGATTGAATTAAATATGTCATGGATATTTCTGTGATATTTATTTTGTAACCGCATACATGCTAATGATAATGAGTTGGACAAACTGAAAGCTTTTTTTTTTTGAGTAAAGAACTACATATTATCGCAACTTTATTCTCTGAACATGCTGAATGTTGCCCTAATTCCTTATTCTAGTTAACACAAATATTCTGAGTCTATACCACATTATAAAGCCTCATTAAACTTGATCCTTTTTCTTTTACATGTACAAAAACAGTTTTATATGACAGAAGAGCTTACCTGGCCATTTTAATTATAAAATGACATAGTTTTTCCATTTCCTTGTATGCTGAATATGAAAGTCAAATTCCTGATTTATTTTTATTTAGTGTGTTTAATCAAGTTTTTAAATATCCAGAAAAAAAACTTCCTTTTTTAACATAGAGTGCTAATACATGCCAATTCTAAAAAGAGTTGAAGCATACTAATAATCTTTTTCTCAAAAGCATTTTTAATAGCATTACTTAATGAGAGCCTTATGTAATTTTGGGATTCATTGTCATTGAAATATCTATGGCATTATTAATACCTAATTTCCACATTGTAATATAGGCACAGGAGAATGACTGGCAGCCAGCAATAAGTACATAATGAATTGAGAAGCAGCAGTGAGCAAATCCTGTATGCGAAGTAATGTGTGCCTGCAGCTGTTGTGCACACAGAGCTAGAAAGGACTCTCAGCAGGGGGACTGGAAAGTGCCAGTCAGCAGCAAGTTAAGTTCAGAAAATGAGGTTAAAGTTTTAGAAGTTCTTACAGTAATATGATGTTGTTGCCACATCATCCTAAGGCATTTCCATGGGCCATATAAAAGTTTCAGTGCACAGTATTGCCTCGGAGAAAAAGAAAACCTGAAAGCATAATGTGAAAATATGACAATAATAAAAATATAAGAGAAAATTTGAGGCAGTGGGTGATTAATTGCTAATTTATTTTTAAGTAATAGATGCCATCAGTCAAAAAGAAAAACCTGATTATTATAGTTAAAACCCTCAAGGAGATGAGCACTGGTGTAGAACTTGAAAAATGGGTAGGAGCTAGACAGACGGGAGGAATGAGGGAGGAATGAGGGTGTGCTGTGCCAAGCAAGGAGAATGCTGTGGACAGAGCTTCAGGTGCTGAAAATGTCAGAGTGGGCTCAGGAGTTGGTGAGGAGCACTGCTTGTCTGGGAAACAGCTGAGGAAGACAGCAATTGGAAATAAGATGAGAAATGGGTTGAGATTAAGATTCTGTTGCTAAGGTTATTAACAGCCATGCTGAGGAGTTTCAGGTTAATTCTGAGGGCAGTGGGAGCCCATAAAGATTTTTGAGCAGGACAGAGGCAAAAATCAATAAGGATGGGGGAGCGGGGGGACTACTGTTTAAGAGAAATGAGGAAGATCTTTATGCAGTGATATATAGAGTGATGGCCAGGTTATGTTTTTTAAAATAGCAAAGCGCATAATAGTTTATATAATATGCAGCACTCTATGTATTGCTGGGTGTTGATTACATGTGCATGTGTGCATTTGCCACATAAGACTTGAAGGAGAACCCATAATTCCTAAAACTGTTTAAGTAAAAGCTGGAGGGAGAGACAGGATGAAACAGTCTACTGAATAGTGTTTTAGTTTTAGCTCAGCATCATATAATGGGCAACTGGTGGAGCAGGAGTACCGGTTTTAATTAAGAAATAGTGTCCTAGAAAGAGAAAGTTACACAGTGAGGAAGAAACACTTCACCATTTTAAAGGAAGTAAACATAGGAGCCATGGTGGTTCTATTTTTTCCATTGCTCCTAGTTCTAGTTACTCTTGAATAAAGCAAACCTGAAAGTTTTCATGCAAGTATTTTAGGAATAGTAAGAATCTGCAGAATTAATCAAGGGCAACCCAGGCTGGAGCCAGACCATGAACGAGGCAGGCACAGGCACCAGTGTCAGGGGATGAAGACTGAGACAAAGACTGGTCCTTCTCGAACACCTACCTACTATCATTAGTGTTCTGACCTGGGCCAACCTCATCAGTGTTTTCTGGCTGAACCCTTTATTTTTTAATGAGCAAGGCTCATTCAGCAGGAGACGTTTATTTCAAGGTACATCCAACTTTTACCAAATTTTCATCACATTTCACAATTAACCATTAGTTCTTTTAAATCAAGTTTAGACTAAATGTCAAGCCATGAAACAAACTCTGTTATTTTGTCTCAAAATAGATTTGAATTTTAATGAGAGGAGACAAATTGCTTCCTCTTTCTTAGTGTGACTGTAAATAAGAGTCCTCATAAACCTTGTTCAGGAAATGTAGTGAGGGTAACAGGAAGTGATTAGAACAATAGACTTGTTTTCATTACTTATGACATTTCGGTCTTACAGTTAAACATATACCAACTGTTAGAAGGATTTTGTTTTTACAGCCTTTTATCTGCTTTTGTTCCTAATGATTCCCTGTTTCAAGGGATGGTGTGCCTGGACAGCTCTTATTTCTATCAGGCGACCCTTTTTTATTCCAAATATTCTTCCACATGATGCATTTTTTAACATAGTGCTTTCTGAAGACCATGAAATTTCAGACACACAAAGGAAAGAACAGTAACGCCTAGCTTCTGCTCTGCTTTGGAATATACCTATTTGGGAAGCTTAACTATGAAATGCTACATCAGTTTGTATCTCGTCCTGGTATGTTTTGACTCAGGGGACTGGAAGTAAGTTACCTGACTCCCTGTTGTTATTAGAAGAGACTAATTGTGGAATTTATGAAAAAAGTTACGATTTACTTTCCAAATCTCTCTTCCTGCCTCTTCATCTTCTCACCTACAACTTTGTTTCTTTCAGTATATATTATAGGATTGACCAAAGGTTTCAAAACTGTGTAGAACAGTGGTTATTAATTTTATTTTTTTTAATTTAAAGACTCTTCTTTAACATCAAAAATGTTTTTCAGATCCCCACATGATGATTAATATATTTGGGAAGATACATGATGAAAAAGCTACTGGGTATTTAGTAATAATTTTGAATGAAGCTGTGTTTTATTAGTCACAGTAGCTTGTCCATAAATGTGAATCACAGTATTACCTAATATATTGTGAGGTGTTATTCACTGGTATTGCAATGCTGTGTAAATATGGATTTGTGAACCTTTCCTACTACCATGTCAGATTCTCAAAGTCTGGGAACTGGAATAGAATGGATTCCTGATGAGTACCTGCTATGTTGGGCTTGGCATTTCAATATGTATTACCTTATCTCCAGTGTGATATAGTATTTGACCCACGAGTTGCTTAGAAGTCTATGGGATTTTCTTGGTTTCTTTTGTTATTGATTTCCAACTGTATTACATACATTGTAGTCAGAGAATATAGTCAGATGATACCGATCCTTGGAAATATTCTGATATTTGCTTTATGACTTAGCAAATGACGAATGTTTGTAAATTTTCCATGTAGACTTGAAATGGATGGGTTTTCTCCAGTTGGTGGATGTTAGATTCCAGATAATTCCATTAAATCAAACTTATTAACTATACTGTTCAAATTTTCTTTATACCTACAGAATTACTGAAAAAGTTGTGTAAATCTCCCACTATGGTAGTAGATTTCTCAGTTGCTCCGTGTAGTTTTGTAAGTTTTTGTTTTATATAGTTTGATGTTATGAGATAATATATAAGATACTACTTGTTTAAAAGTATATTTTCCTGGTGAATCCAACCTTTTTCAGTATGTATTAACTCTCTACATTTTTTTCTTTCTTCTTGGTCTATTTCTAAATATTTTCTCTTAGTCTATTTTATATCATTATTTTGTACCATATTTTGTGAGTGGAAGTAGAGGGCTTAAGTGTATGTTTATTGTATATTTTTCCTCTCAATCTTTCCACTTCCTTATGTTTTAAAATGTGTTGCTTTTAAACAGCCTAAGTCTAAATTTTTTGTCTTATCTTTACACAGTCTGAAAATTTTTCTCTTTTCAGTTCAAATTTAAATCCATTTGTATTTATTATAGTACTGATATATTAGTTTTATTTTATTCACCCACTAACCCTGTTCCATGAGAAAGAAGAGTTAAATATAGTTGCAAACTCAAACAGTAATCTTTGAATGTAAACCATGGTTTACAGTCTCCTGACTCAAGGCCATATTTTCTTTTATTTTGTTTTTTCCCAAACCTATGCTACAACCTCCTCCTTGCAGAAGCCTTGAAGAGATAAATATATTCATCCTACCTTGTAGCACTGGTTGGATTTTGTAAAATTAGTGACTATTGTTAAGAGTTTGGGACTTTGTTATCTTATATACATCCTGTTCATGAGGAGCATAGCAATCAAGTAAATCTAGGAATATAGGAATATGATTCTTTAGGTTTCTAGAATGAATATTCCAAAAATTGTTTCCCTGGATCATTCTTAGAAATAGAAACTTACTTGTGAAATTCCCAATGACAACCCATCCAAGCACAACTCTAAATTTTTTGAAATGTCCACAGTGCCTTCTTGTATGCTGCTAGAGTGACCTCCACTACAGTCATATTTAATCATGTCACTTCCCTACTCCACATCCTGCAGGATAATACATGAACTCCTCACCAAAGCAGTTCTGTCACATCCCTACTTTACCTCACCCTGCTTTACCTCTCATCACCATTGGACATAGTCAGTTGCCTCTAGTTCATGAAAATGTCTCATCCAGCCTCGTAGCTTAGATTAACATATGAGGGGGTCTTCAAAAAGTTCATGTAAAGATTTGTATTATCGTTTAATTCTATTTCTCTATTGAACTTTCTGAAGCACCCTATGTACACTGACAACTCATGGATATATATCTTCAGCCTGGCTATTCTTCTGGATTCCAGGCTCATTTATTCAGCATCCCAAATGTGAAGTGTTTTAAAGAGGAGCTTTGTATTAAATCCTCTAATACTATCTCTTCCCTGGCCATCCCTATCTCAGCTGTGCAAGTCCAAAACTTAAGAAATTTCCACGATTCTCTCTCTCATACCCCACGCCCAAGCAAGTTCCCATTGACAGTACCTTCAAAAGATGCCTGCCGTCTGCTCCCTGTCATCATCCTGGTTCCACAGCCCTCATGGAGGCACTGTCATCTCTCACTTGAATATCTTCAGTGTCTTCCTCACTGGTCTTCCTGTTCTTTCTACAGACAGTTCTCATAGCAGCTATAAAGATCTTAAAAATGTAAACAATTGTCTTTTCTCTAATTGAACCCTCCAAAAACTCTCATAACACTCCAAATAAAATCCAAAAGTCCTTCCCTGATGGCCTACAGGGCTGCTTATGAGAGCCTTTCCTGTCTCTCTGGGCTCATGTTCTTCCACTCTTTCTTTTGCCTGCTGTTCTCTAGTCACATTGGCCCCTTGTCCTTCACACACATCAAGCACATTCCCTTCTCTCTCCCTGAGCTGCTCTTCTCTCAGATACCTCCATGGCTCATCCTCTCACTTTAGTCAAAGCTCTGCTCAAATGTCACTGTCTCCAGCTGCTTCTGGCAGCCTGTCGAAGATAGCACCTGTATCAGTCAGATATTGCTGCATAACAGACAGCCACAGAATCTCAGTGGCATACAACGGTACACATCTCCAGGTCAGCTGAGGGGTAGGATTGGGTTGCTGCTTTGCTTCAAGCTCTGGATCTGTCTGGGCTTGGCTTCTCACTGCAGTTTGCCCTCATATCTGCTCCATATCTTTCATTTTTGTTTCTCTAGGTTATGGCATGGAATAGGTGCTCAATGAATGTTTGCTGAATAAATAAGTAGAGATATGAATAAATATAAGAAATTAAGGGAATAAATGAATGGATACAGGGGGTCTTCAAAAAATCCATGGAAAATGAGTATTATAAAAAAACTATGCATGTATTGCAAAATTTTTTGCAGTAGAATAAACTCGTACTAACTCATTATGACATGTCTGAACAGGATCTAGTTTGAGTAACTAAGGACAAGACATCAGTTTGAAAGGAACCTCTATCAGAGCAACATGAAATCTGCTAAAAAAATGAAGCAAGAACAAACATCTATAGTGAAGCTTGGGTGGAAGAATGGTGAAAGCATTGATGCTTTACAAAAAGTTTATGGGGACAATGCCCCAAAGAAGTCAACGGCTTACAAATGGATAACTCATTTTAGGAAGGGACAGTACAATGTTGAAGAAGAAACCTACAGTGGCAGACCATCCACATCCATTTGTGAGGAAAAAAATTAATCTTGTTTGTGCCCTAATTGAAGAGCGCCAACGTTTAACAAGAGAAACAACAATCAACACCACAGACACCTCACTTGGTTCAGCTTACACAATTCTGACTGGAAAATTACAGTTGAGCAAACTTTCCACTTGATAGGTGCCAAAACTGTTGTACCCAGATAGACTGCAGACAAGAGCTGAGCTTTCAGTGTAAATTTTAAACAAGTGAGATCAAGATCCTGAAGCATTTATTTGAAGACTGTAACTGGAGATAACACATGGCTTTACCAGTATGATCCTGAAGACAAAGCACAATCAAAGCCATGGCAACCAAGAGGTGGAAGTGGTCCAGTCAAAGCAAAAGCGGACCAATCGAGAGCAAAGGCCATGGTGACATTTTGGGAGGGATATTCAAGGCATTTTGTCTGACTTTCTGGCATGTCAAAGAATGATAATATCTGCTTATTAGGAGAGTGTTTTGAGAATGTGAGCCAAGGCTTTTGCAGAAAAACTGCCAGGAAAGCTTCACCAAAGAGTCCTTTTCACTATGACAATGCTCCTGCTCATTCCTCTCTTCCAACAAGGGCACATTTTTGAAAATTTCTGTAGGAAATCATTAGGCATCCACCTTACAGTCCTGATTTGGCTCCTTCTGAATTCTCCTTATTTCCTAATCTTGAAAAATCTTTGAAGGCACCCATTTTTCTTCAGTTACTAATGTCAAAAAAAAAGAAAAGAAAACTGCATCAACATGGCTAAATTCCCAGGATCCTCAGTTCTTTAGGGATGGACTAAATGGCTAGTGTCATCACTTACAAAAGTGTCTGGAACTTGATGGAGAGAAATAAAGTATACACTTTTTATTTACCTTTTAATTCCATTTTTCTGCAAACTTTTTGAAGTTCCCTCATATAATAGACTTTAAGTGAAATAATTTGCTTCACCAACACTCATCTAATGTGTGAAATGATTGCTGTAAGAACCTGAGATAATTCTTCCATATCTTCTATTTATGTTTATGTGTTCAGATCAGAGAACGGGCACGTGTTTCTCCGGCCTGGTGAATGGTCGCTGTGCACAAGAGCTCCCTGGCAGAATGACAAAAACGCAGTGCTGCTGTGAGCCCGGCCGCTGCTGGAGCATCGGATCCATTCCTGAGGCCTGTCCTGTCAGAGGTTCTGGTGAGCAGCTGGATGCTAGTCTCCCCAGGACAGACATTGTTAGGAAAATTAGTAATAGCAATGTTCTTTGCTTTTCTCCTTGAAATCAAGTCATATTTGTATTTCTGTTAGTTTCCTCAGTATGACTTGGGTGTTTTTGTTGGGGATAGGGTGGCATTTTTTATTTGGGATCAGTTTTGATAATACCATTTAGTAATATTAGACAAATTCCTGAAGCTGATTGACTTGTTTTTGTGCACATATTTAAAAAAATTGTTTGAATGTCAGTATTTCAATTCAGTTTTTAAATCTCCTAATCTTTCATTCCATAGCTTGAATATCTTTGAATAACAAGGTTGTGCCTTCATTTATGTTTTAGTTCAGGAATACCCTCAGCTTGTAGTGCCCCAATCCTGGAAGATATTTCCTCTTTTCTGATGACCTTGAAAATTAATAATACATGGGTAGAAGGATACTTCCCATTCATTTTGCTGTATTAACTGCCATATAAATGAGGCTATATTGGGAAATTAGGATGAATGAGAAGTAGCTCTTTTTATACATAACATGAATAGTAAAGTATGATTAATGTTTATCACATAAAAATATATTGATATATTTTGTTACTTTTTATATCAAATTAATTTTTCATAACAAATAACAGCAAACAGCTAAGAAAATAAGGCAATTGCTATATTCTTGCTTCTCTTCACTCAATTTTATACTTGGGCAAATAAGGAGCATATTAAAAAGCTTACTAGATATTGTCTACTATTAAAATCCACATTAGAAAAAAATATTATTCTGGAGACTTATTAGTACCTAATCCCTTAAGGAGAAGAAAAAAGATAGGAAAAATGTATAAGTGTAATACTGATGAGGATTTAAGTAAAACCAGATTTATGGAATGAATTACCTAAAGCTTTAATTTTCATCCATTCAAGTAAATTTCTTGCATTCACAGTTACGTCTGGAATTTTATGAGTTGCTCTTAGGTGGGGGCATAAAATAAAAATACACGTATAAACGATTCTTTGGTTATGCAATTCAGTTAAAAGAATGTGGCATATAGGTTTCAAATTTTTTTCTGAATCACCTATACATTTCCCCTGCTACTGCCAGCATTGAAAACATTTACAAGATAGTAACCTACTTAGTTAAGCTAAAATGATCTATTACATCATACCAATTGCTTTTATTCTGCAAAAAGACATTTATTTTTGTATAACTATACTATCTCTTCTTCTAGAGGAATATCGCAGACTTTGCACGGATGGACTTCCAATGGGAGGGATTCCAGGGAGTGCTGGCTCCAGACCTGGAGGCACTGGGGGAAATGGCTTTGCTCCAAGTGGCAATGGCAATGGCTATGGCCCAGGAGGGGCAGGCTTCATCCCCATTCCTGGAGGCAATGGCTTTTCTCCTGGCGTTGGGGGAGCAGGTGTGGGGGCCGGAGGACAGGGGCCTATCATCACTGGACTGAGTAAGTGGTCATGTTTCCTGTGGACTCTTTAGTTTCTGCTTCAATAGCTAACATACGAATATTTTTTATTTTTCAAAAGGGGTATGTGTGTGTGCACATGCATGTGTGTTTTTGTGTGTGCGTAAAAACCTATTTCAGAGTCTAAAATACAGTAATACTAAATTTAGGAAAATGTAGTAGGAAAATATTATTTTTCTGATGTGTAAACTTTCTGCTAACTTGGAGAAAAGAATGTGTGACCCGGGCTTTCTTTGAAAATGCAAACGAAAACCCAGTAATACTCTAATCCAGATGACGCCACCAAAAAGCATGTTTTTGATTCCAGTTTATTTCATTTGGCTGTTTGCAGTTGCCCTATTCATGCACCCCTTGAATTACTTTCCAGAACGGTTTCTCAACTGAGATAAACTGAATAAGTCTTGCTCTGAGCCTATCCAAATATTGTAATGCACATATCATTCTTTTCCTCACCCATTTTTGTTAAATTGCCTAAGAAATCGAGAACCGTGGACTAAAGAGGAGAATTGGCATTCATCTACTTGACATTTAAGTTTATTCTTTTTAAAAGCACTGCTCTTGCTAATAATATTTAATGATGTCCCACAGTGTTATATTTATTCTTTTTGGCATTCTGCCTATTTACTATATCTGAATATTCAGCAGAGTTGCAAAAAAGAAATGGAAAGCACTCAAATGCACAGTAGAACATTCCTGAAATTTTAAAAAGCCATCACTGTGGGCACAGTTTCCAGATGTGTAACTTAACAAATGCAAGTTACAACCATGTGTCTCAAGAATATTTTTTAGATTCACCACATTAAAGTTTTAGTAAAATACAAGTGTAGAATAATGTGGGCTTCTGATATACATGAACCTGATTAATTTACCATTAGATATTCTTTTAAAAATCAACTTTAAGAAAAGTAATGCATGTTGTAATGATTAAATGTTACTTGTGTGTTAACTTTCCATAGCAATTCTGAACCAGACAATAGATATCTGCAAGCACCATGCTAATCTTTGTTTAAATGGACGCTGCATACCTACTGTTTCTAGCTACCGATGTGAATGCAACATGGGTTATAAGCAGGATGCAAATGGAGATTGTATAGGTGAGTTCATGATTCTTTAATGCTTCTTAGTTTTTAATAGCTGTTAGACTTTAGTAATAAATTGGACCGGATATGATTTATGAAAACGTCTTTAGAAGTAAAGCTGTTATCTAAGCTGTCTCTCCTTTGCTATTCCATATGCCCCTCTTAACCCACTGCTGAGCCAGGTCATTTCAAGAATTTCCCACCGTTTCAGGTCCTAAATGTTTTGATTTCTTTCCTTGTTAGAATTGCTTACTCTTAAGATAAGTTAAAGATGAAAAGGAATCTCCATAACAGTGAATATGTCTTGAAAATGATTTGTGGAGCGTGAATCCACTTTAAAAGATGACAAGATAGCAAAGGGCTACTAAAATCTGATCCTCTAGGTCAGTAGTTCTTAAATGTTTTTTTAAGAACTAGAAGAAAATTTCAAAACATTTATTTATTCATTTAAAAATAACGATAATAAACCCATTGCATGTTAATATAAGTAACATTTTTATAAAAAACTATATTTTCCGAAACAAAACTTATTGAAATGAGTGTCATTGTTTGCACTTTTGCAAATCTCTTTAATAAATCGCCTTAATAATGGTCAGCTGGATTCTCATATCTGCTTCTGTATTTAAGCTGTTGTGATATGTTGGTTTGGTTGACGAATACAATGAAAATGCATCCACAAACAGATATGTAGTTGGAGAAGGGGAGGAATATCTTGTTGGCTTTTCAGATGATTGGGGATGTTTTTCAATTCTTAAAGTTTAATTGCAGTGTAGAATTTGAAACCATATCAGTAAACTTTTGGAACTTTGTTACATTAAGTCCACTGGTGTCTTGTGCTTTCAATGGATTTTGTAACATGCAATGGTCACTTGGAAATTTATTGGTTCACTCTGCTATGCAGATCTTTCTAAAGTTGACATATTTCACTCTGTAATATCAAAAAATTACATTTGATAACATCACTGTCAAACTCATTAGAAATGCCTTTGGATATTGGGAAACTGTCATGCACACAGTGGTGAGTACATTTTCTGAATTCTGTCACTTTCAAACTTGAATTTTAACTTTAGCATTGAATACACCTTGTTGTTTTCCTTAAAGTGACAGGTTAAGAAACTGCCAGATTCACAAGTCTGAATAACTGTAATTTGTCAGTCACTCTTCAAGTAAAAATAATATTCTGTGGAAAAAAGCTATTAATTTATCACCCAACTCAAATAATTGCATAAATGCTTTTCCTTGAGACGCTCATGATACTTCAGTCAGCAACAATGTTCATTTTGTCAGAGAGATTAAAAATATGCATACTCAACGGTCATGACTTAATACAAGTAAGTGTTTTGCTTCATCAGTGATATTCTTAAGCGAAAAGGCTTTTTTTTTAATGCGCTTTGATTTCATGGCAGTGGCTACCAGGACAGTTTGGTGCCACTATCCTAATTTGTGCCCAGGCACTACTCTTGCTTTGGCACCATCAGTGCAAATGTTCACATGATGAGAAAGGTAAACAACATCTTAATGTGGTTATGAAAATGGTTTTGAGTCAAGGACCCCTGAAAGGGATCTCAGTGGCCTCTCGGGTCCCACAGACCGTACCTTGAGAAGAGCTGCTCTAGAGAGTCCCCAGCTAAGAAAGTCCCCAGCCAGGTCAGATATGAAAAGTTTATCAGTGAGAGAGTTGTGTGGAACTCACGAGACATTTCCCACAGATTCAGTGGTAGGTTTGGCAGTTCTGATTCCTCAAATGCCACGTTAATTGATTTGTACTCATGAACGATGACCTGTACAGTAGTGGCATGGTAAGAAGAGAGGCAGCAACAGACATCTTGTCCAACAGCAGGGTCTGCAGTAGTTAAGGGTTACATGAGTATCGGTGTAGAATAAGGAATTTCCCCACGGAGTTAAAAAAAATTAATATATCCACATTTTTTCCCTGCCTTAGTTCTGAACCAGTTGAAAGATAGACAAGGAATCCATTCTATATGAAGTTCTTAAGATTTTGAAAGCTGCAGCTCCATATACTGTTGAGGCTCCCCATTTGTGCTTGCTTAGTTTGAAGTCTTGAAGCTGTTGGTCACGATCTCAAGATGTACCCCATGTTTGCAGACACTAGTCAAAGCTGTAATTAATACCCCCCAACTTAAAGCCAGCTATAAGTTCATGAAGAGCCTTGTTTTTTTCAAGATTTTTGGTCCCCAGATGCTACTCCTTGAATATTTTCTGAATTTTTCCCAGCCCATGCACCCTATGTTGAAGAATAAAGGGACAACTTAAAGCCAGCTATAAGTTCATGAAGAGCCTTGTTTTTTTCAAGATTTTTGGTCCCCAGATGCCACTCCTTGAATATTTTCTGAATTTTTCCCAGCCCATGCACCCTATGTTGAAGAATAAAGGGATTCTAAGCATTTATTTATTTTTTAAAAAGGCAGGAAGATGAAGCTGTAAGGTAGGCTGTGAGACAGCTGCAAAAGACCTTGTGGATCATGCCTTATATCAAGGGTGTTGATGACTCCAAAAGGTGTTGATGGCAATATGATCCAAAATGACACGGTCGTATTGCTTTTTAGATGAATCATGGTGGAAGTGGTGTACAGATTTTTAAACCAGCTTTATTGTGGTATAATTCAGATACTATAAGTTGTATATATTTGAAGCATCCAATTTGCTAAGTTTTCGTATGTGTATATACCAATGAAATCATGACCACAGTCAAGATAATGAACATATTCATCACCCTCAAAAGTTTGCTTTTGCCCCTTTATAATCTCCCCATCTTGCTCCTCCTGTCCTCTGTCCCCAACTCCCGACCTGTCCCCAGTAAGTGATCTGTTACTCTACATTAGTTTGCATTTTATAAAATTTTACATGAAGAAATCATAATGTTACATAGCCTTTTTGTCTGTCCTCTTTTACTTAGTATAATTATTCTGTGATTCATTCATGTTGTAGTATGAATAAATAAATGATTTTGTTGCTGAAAAGCTTTCCATTTTTTATATATTCCCCTGTTGATAGGCATTTGGGTTGTTTCTAATTTTTATCATAAATAAAGCTCCTATGAACAATTATGTACAAGTCCTTACAAAGACTTATTTTATTTCTCTTGGGTAAATACCTAGATGTGAAATGGTTGAATTACATGATAGGAGTCCTTTTAACTTTTTAAGAAATTGCCAAAATGTTTTTTAAAGTGTACCATTTTACATTTCCAAAGGCAGTGTATGAGAATATCAGTTCCTCCACAACCCGGTCAACACTTGGTATGGTCAGGTTTTAAAATTTTAGCCATCATAATAGGTATGCAGGGATTTCTCAGTGTGGTTTTAATTCACATTTCCCTAATGATTCACATTAAAATATGTTGACCATCTTTTCATGTGTTTATTTGCCATCTAATGTTTCTTTGGTAAAATGTCTGTTCAAATCTTTGCCCATTTTTTAATTGGATTGTTTTCTTATTATCGCGTTTGGAGGATTCATTGTATATTCTGGATGGATTACTATCAATATTCTTGAGCTTTGTTCTGGGGTACATTAAGTTACTTAGAAACAGTTTGATCTTTTCAGGTTTTGCTTTTAAGATTTGGTAGGTAGGATTGGAGCAGTGTATAATCCAGGGCTCATATTTCCCACTAGTGAGCCATGACCCTCTGTGTACTCTCCCCAGTAGCCCTTGATGTTTTACAGCTGGCTGTTGGGAAGAGGCACTATTTCCAGCCCTGTGTGGTGGCCAGGCACTCTTACTTCTAATCCCTTCCTGTGAGTTGTCTTCTGGTCTTAAGATGTTTCCTGACATTCATATGCTTATCTATGTTCTGCCGAAACGACCTGCAGTCCCCGAGTTCTCTTACTATGCAATTCTCTTCTCTTCATTACTCTATTTTAAAACATCAGGTGGCTTGTGTTAGGACTCTCAGCTCTGTCTTCTGTACTCAAGGAACTTGCTGCATTCTGCCTGGGCTCGCCATGTCTGCACCATGGTCTGAATACTTTCTAAAAGCCACAAGCTGAAATAGTCATGTAGTCACCACATTTGTTTCCCATCTCTCAGGGATCTGTGTTCTCTGTTACCTGATATCCAGTATCTTGAAAATCATTATTTCACATAGTTTGTCCATTTGTTTGTATATTTCAGGAAGGAGGGTAAATCCATCTTGGCTAGGAGCAGAAATTCTTCCTATATTTTCATTGCCAAGATTTTAGCATGAAAAACCTGGAAACAAAGAAGCCAGTTAGGAAATTTTGATAATAATCCCATGCAAGGAACTATGACAACAGTGATGCAGGATTGCAGAACAACAAAATGATTCTACGAGTGTTTGGGAGGCCAGTCTCTGTTGACAGATTAGTCATAGGGCATTAGAGATTAGAAAACTACTATATCTAACTTTCTGTCTCCACAAAACTGGGTATCTGGTGGTGCCATTAACATGCAGAAGAAGGTGCAGATTGAGAAGAGATAGTTATTGAGTCTCTTTTGGACATATTGAGTTTTAGGTGTCTAGGACATTTAATTATAGAGGTCTAATGCTTAGAGGAGTGTTCAAGGCAAGAGTTACAGATTTGGGAGTCAACAACATATAGGTGGCTATTACCATGAGGGTGAATATTGTCACCCAAGCTGAACAACAGGAAAAGTGAAAAGATAACAGCTGTATTGCATCTGGAATCCTGAGGAACAGAAACATTTAAGGCCCTTATTCTAGCTTAGCCCATATGCACCTTTATTCTAGCTCATAGTGCTGACTAGACAGCAAAATAATCTAGAAAGGGTTATGTCACTGAAGCTATGGAAGGGTATACTTTCAAGAGAAAAGTAGGGTCAAGTGTTATAAACAGCAGAAAAATCATACACAGTAAGGCAACAAAAAATCTATTGGATTTGGTAATTAACAGGGTTTTGATTATCTTTTAAGAGTGGTTTTAGGATGATGATAATTGAGCCATTTTGAGGTTATTCTTTTATTTATTCATAGTACTAGCAAATGTTTATATATGGATGTTCCCATAACTAGCATAACCCTCAATGCCAGATTTGGGTTCACATCTTTTAAACAATATAGATGAGAGGTCAGGTACAGAGATAGTATCATAATTTTGCAAAGTTAAATTGAAAAAGTATAAGCGCACTATGATTATAAAAGAAAACGTGAGCAAAAAATTATGTTTTGGAAAAACCAAGCATTCTAAATTATATACAAGGCTATAAGATCAAAGTTATTAGATAAGGCTTAGCTCAAGATCCCTATGTACAGTTGCACAGGTTTTACACTGCACCACCCTAGAGGGTACCATTTGTGTAATCTTTTTAAATGGTGCACCCTAAAGTTGTGCAGCAGCCCTGGCTTAGCTGTTACTACTTGATGTCTGTTTATGTGATAAACTACATAAGTCATGACATTATTTTTGTAACACCAAATGGTGCACCCTAAAGTTGTGCAGTAGCCCTGGCTTAGCTGATACTACTTGATGTCTGTTTATGTGATAAACTACATAAGTCATGACATTATTTTTGTAACACCATGAAATACTGATATATTTATTCTTATTATATGACTTGAAAATGATTTCACTATCAGAAAATATGACTATAAGTATACAATATATAAACTATTCCCTCTTGCATGCACATATACTATTATAATCTGTCAAACTGAAATTTGATTATTTGTTTTTCGATTAATATTTGTCATTTGTGTATCACTGTGTGAAACACTAACCAATAAGTAAACATAGGTCTGAAATTTAATATTTTCTGTAAATTAACCAAAGACCACCATTTATTTCATGTTATTGCTGAGATATACTTTATTCTGGCTCATAAAACCCCTGACTCTGGGGGAGTCTATTTGTGAGACATTGATATGAAGATGAACTGTCTTTAAGGATCAAAGTTCCTTTCTGGGCCGGCCCGGTGGCGCATTGCTACAGTGCACCGCTTGGGAGCGCGGCGGTGCTCCCGCCGAGGGTTCAGATCCCACATACAGACCGGTTCCCGCCCACTGGCTGAGCGAGGTGTGGGTGCAGCACCGAGGGTTGCGATCCTGTTGCCGGTCCCGGTCCGGTACGGGTGCGACACTGAGGGTTGCGATCTGTTGCTGGACACGAAAAAAGACAAAAAGGAAAAAAAAAGTTCCTTTCTGCAGTCATGCTGTTACCCATTCTTTCTTAATCAGGATTCTGCTAGAGAATTAAATGCTACAGAAAATGATTTGAAAGACTTTTCTCATTCTCCCAAGGATGATGCATAGTTAGTGCCACCCTACATACACAGGAGAAAAGTTAATTACATGCAATGGATGTCTTAAGATAGTGGGGCCTAATTTTCCCAGAACCCAACGAGAAGGGCTGCTGCCACTCTTTTTATCAACTCTGTCTAACGGAGTGTTGGGATTATATGCCTGCACAATTAATATGTTAATATAAATCTCAAACTTTTGCATTTTACCCAAACACTGTTACAAATGATTCCATTCTAGATGGATTTTATCATTCAGCCCTGCAAAGTTAAAACCCCAGCAGCACAGTTATCTGACTGTTGCACTTCATAGTGATATAGCTTACTGTTGGAGCACATTTTTACGAAATTAGTTTTTAACATTTTTAATCTTATACTATTTCTAGTGTCAGATTTAATCACTTTGAGTTTGAGTTTATGAACAATAAATTGGAACATCAGAAAAAGTTAAGAGGATATATAAATTGACTAGTGTTTTAAATTACTAGAGCCCAGGATAAGAGTGGTGACTGTTTCAATTGTGTCAATGTTTAGAGAAAACAAACTACCATTGCTATTTGAGAACTTTTATTAGATACCTGATGAAGCAACGTAACTTGAAAGGTAATAGCTGCATCAATAGGCAGAAAGGCAATAGGATCAAAGAGAAGGAAAATAGAATTGGGTCAAGAGAAACAAGGGTTCAAGAGAAACACAGGGTTCTCAAGAGAGACAGAATCAATAGGATATGTTATAAATATATGAGAGGGGATATATTAGGGGAATTAACTCATACGATTGTGAAGAGAAGCCCTGTGATCGGCTATCTGCAAACTGGACGCTGAGCGTGGCTCAAGTCCAGTCTAAAGGCCTCAGAACCAGGGAAGTTGATGGTGCCATTTGTGTAAGTCCTGGAACCCAAAAGCTGAAGAGTCTTGAGCGCTGATATCCATGAACAGGAGAGAAGAATATATCCCAGCTCCAGAGAATAGAGAGAAATTTCCTTTTTTTCTTTGTTTTGCCCCCAGGCCCCCAGCAGATTGGATGGTTCCTGCCCATATCGAAGAGAGATCTTTCCCACTCAGTCCACCCAGGCTCTCATGCTAATCTCTTTTGGAAACACCTCATAGATACATCTAAAGAGATAGCTTTACCAGGTCTCTCGACATTCCTTAATCTAATCAAGCTGACACCTAGAATTAACCTTCACAGTCTATTTTGCTATTGTGAGAATTACTGCTAAGGCCTGAAAACAGTTCTATTTACTCATCTTGTTTTTCTCACCTTTTCCTGAGAATTCTACTCTAAAATTAAATTCTTTGACTCTCCTAGTATCTATACATCAGTCTGCTCTTAGCAATAGTTTTAACTCAATTCAAATCATTCTATTTTGGAATAGTAAGAAATAATTTCTATTTCCATTGGGCCACAGGTAATCCTAGGGCCCTTGAAAATAAAATATATATATATATATATATTCTTTTTTAGGTTGGCATTTGAAGTACTTTTCAAGGGCAAATATGTCTTAACCCTAATCATTTGAGAATTTGACCATTTTGATAATTAATATTTTCACAATTTCTTCATTTATTTTAGAAGTTCAAAATCCCATGAAGTTTGCTTAAAAATACTCAGTCCCCAATGAAAACATAAAAAAAAAATCAAAGTATGCAAACTGTGGTATTTAAGTACTTCTGTTTCTGTAAACAAGACAAAACTAACATGATCACTTGTAGGTTCCTGACTGTGAGACTCAGAATAAAAAGGAGGCATAAAATGTCCATTTTAAAACGTGGCAGTGGTCATTTGTGATTAGTCTAAAACTTAAAACCCTCCTATAATCCTGGAAAAAACAAAAAACTACAAATGAAGTTTTAAAGCCATTTGGAATTGTAATGTCAGTAATAGTTTTTTGGTGGTTGTTTTCATTTCCAAAGAAGAACAGAGAAGTGAGCACAACCAGTCCCCAATGAAAACATAAAAAAAAAATCAAAGTATGTAAACTGTGGTATTTAAGTACTTCTGTTTCTGTAAACAAGACAAAACTAACATGATCACTTGTAGTTTCCTGACTGTGAGACTCAGAATAAAAAGGAGGCATAAAATGTCCATTTTAAAAGGTGGCAGTGGTCATTTGTGATTAGTCTAAAACTTAAAACCCTCCTATAATCCTGGAAAAAACAAAAAACTACAAATGAAGCTTTAAAGCCATTTGGAATTGTAACGTCAGTAATAGTTTTTTGGTGGTTGTTTTCATTTCCAAAGAAGAACAGAGAAGTGAGCACAAAGGAAATGAACTGTTGTATCTTCTCCATGTACTTACTGGACACTTGATGTGATCTCTAAGGGGCTCTGGAGACAAATGAATTATGACTGTAATGGCAAAATAACCGGCAGAGCTGTCATAGCAACAAGGAGACTTGAGAGAATGTTCTCAAGGGGAGAAAAAGGTCCTGAAAAGTGACACTGCTTTCCAGAAAGTTTATCTAAAAGGGGTAGGGGGCGGGGGGTATGGCCTCTCAGATTCTTCACTAGAACAGAGCTTTACAGTGAGGTGTCTGTGAAGTTGCATCTGCAGCACATTTTCAACTCTTGCACTTCAATTATGTACACATAGAAAATTTAAGTGATCTTCAGTGCTGCAAACTGAAGGTGATATCTCATATTGGAAAGTCCATTCATAATGCTTTGTATACTAGCTAATGCTCTAAATTCTCTTTTCTCATTTTGCTTCATTCCTTTGGCTCAGTAGAATTGATGTTATCAACCAAAAGTCTGAATGTAAGTGAATCTTAATGGACTGAAGGGGTCTTTGGGTGAATTGAAAAAGCATTTTTACCGTGTTATTGTTGTTTTCATTTTATTCACTATGAGTTCTTCCTCCCCACCCCCCACCACCTTTTGCCAGAGAGGGCTTAGTTGCATTCAGCCTCAGTGTTTATATAAATGAAGTTGGTGAGTTTGATAGAATACAGTTCCTCTTTTAAGAACATCTGTGAAAGGAGTAATCTGTTTATTAAAGTGGTAAACCTGTGAATTGATTTTATTGTTGTGCTCTCCAATTTAGTTGAAATTGTATATGTTAATGGCTTCTGCATGTATATGAAATGGCAAATCATTATGCCCTCACCAGCTATCCAGGTTTTTAATTTGCCAGCATTCAAAATAACATTTAGTGGGCATTGCTGAGAGATGAATTAAACTTCTCTTACACTGGCACATGGTGTCTCTGGGATGTGACTAGTTCCGACTGCTCAGTCTGTCACTTGGTACTAGGGTCTCCGAATTCTGCAGTGGGTTTGCATTTAACCAAGCCTTAGGAGACCTTGAGTGAAAAGCAGTGAGTTTCTCACATTTTGCATCAGACCTAGTATTTGCATAAAACTTCATTTTACTCAAAAAATCCCTGCGCCAATTTTAAGATGCTAAAGAAACCTGAAGCTACTGAAAATATTACTCTTTGTTTCAATCAGATTTTATTTTCTGCTCCTCCATGTTTTTTACTTCAAAATATTATCCAAGCCTCAGTGCATGATAGTTGTATATAGATGACTTCACAAAAAATTAGTAACAAAGAAATTTCATATTTCATCAATCTCTTTCTTTAAAACTAGTAGTAGTGACAACGTGTAATAAAGATATATATCTTCAAAAACATTTCATTGTTCTTCTGACACTATGCTAAGTCTTAGAGAGGCTATGAACTTGTACAGATGGCTATAGAAAATAAGTATTACAGCCTATTGGAACTCATGGTTGTCTGTTTTTAGAGCACATGCTTTTAATCATTGGACATTATTCCAATGAAAAATCATTATTTGTTGATTACAGCAAAATTTCCTTGTACTCTTCAATAGGCAGTATTTTTGTAAATCTTCAGACTGGCCTCTGTATGTACTTGAAGAAAGGAATTTTCATTCATTTATAAATACTCCACTATTTAGACTATTACCACTGACTGGCCTTCTCTCAAATTTGGAAGGACTAAATGTACTTTAAACAAACATTTCTACAAACGGAGTGAAGTCTATAATGGTTTCTTTTGCTGCTCACAGATGTTGATGAATGCACATCAAATCCCTGCACTAATGGAGATTGTGTTAACACACCTGGATCCTATTATTGTAAATGTCATGCTGGATTCCAGAGGACTCCTACCAAGCAAGCATGCATCGGTAAGGCAGTTTGCTTTCACATATGAAATTGTTCTATGAAACGTAGTGACCAAGGCTGTTGAGGTTAAAAGTAAATTCGCTAAAATAAGATATGGAACGAAATAAGTGCCGTTATATTATTATAGATTTATTTTATGATACCCTCGGAGGAGCTCCCTTTACATGTAAACACTATTTGCATATGTAACCCAGGCAACATGGTATCTGGCTTCACAAAAATGTAGTTTATCTTCTTTTCCTAGATCACAGCTTCCTTTCTTCAAGTAACAACAGCATTAGTCTTCTCTGGTTAACTGAGCTTAAGATTTATAGGCATTTCCAACTACTGTTTTCTTTGACGCCCCACGCAGAGCCCCACACCAAATGGAGACTATTCTTTCTTCGCAGTTTCACTGCTGCACCCGCCACTGCTGTCCAAACTCTCTGCCTCGCTGCTGATGCATCTCAACTCTTTTAACAGATGACTCTGCTTGTCTTTTTCATTTCCTATTCATCAACAGGTTGTTGCTTGGACAACTTTCTCCAGCAGTTTTTATCATATTACTCTTAATCCAGAAATTCTGTACTTACACCTCCCTAACATCTTGTTCTGACTTTTAAGGTCTTCAACCACTATGTCAAAAACAGCTGCATCAGTAATTCCAGCTGCACTACCCACCCTCTCTGAGGCTCACTGCACAACCCGTTTTCTCTTTCTTTCTCTCTTCAGCTGTAAAGTTGCTTACTCCTACGAATTCAAGAGAAAAGCTGATGAGAGATGGAAATTTTGCTAACGAAGCAACATGATCTTGGATATTCATGTAAAAACCAACTGGATATATAAAATTACATTTGTTAGATAGACTGTTTTTGTAGATAAAGCAGTAATATTTTTATCTGTAAGTATTGTAAAAGAATAATGTTTGTCCATCTTTAATCTTTACAGATATTGATGAGTGCATCCAAAATGGGGTTCTTTGTAAAAATGGTCGATGCGTGAACACAGATGGAAGTTTCCAGTGCATTTGCAATGCCGGCTTTGAATTAACTACAGATGGAAAAAACTGTGTTGGTATGGAAATTGCCTGCTCTCTTGCAAAAGATTTTTAATGGATATACATTTTTATTTAGAACCATATATACTATTTCCATGAAGGCTCACATACCACATATGTGAGTTCTTCCAGTAACTTAGATTGGTAAAATATAAATGCATTTAACATAAGACCATTAAAGCAAAGGAACATATTTTTTTGGAAATGTTATAACAATGAATAATTTACTGCTTCTGGAAATTTCCTGTGTGGTACATGTTTAATTGTAAGCAGCAGTTATTCTTTGTAAGTTAAAATAATCATTAGCACCTACTCTATTTCAGATGTTGGGGTTACAACAACAAGATAGAAACGGTCTCCCCATCCCCCCAATGTGTGGGAATATAAAAACATTTGGCATATGTGGTAAACAAATCTCCAAATTTGGGTGTGGTGATGTCTAGCAGTGCCATAGATACCAGTACTCCACAGAAATATTCTATTCACACAGCAACACATTAAATTTCATTCACCAATGAAAGTCCAGATCATTCCATGTGCAATGAGATTTGTCATTGCCTTATTCTCTCTTACAAAGGAAACACTCACTGAAATCATATCACCTTCTTTGGTGTTCAAAATAAACACTACTTATGGTTTATGAGGTTTTAATAGCAGCTCAACACAAAATTTATTTAATTCTTTTCCTTTATGTTTCTTATATGAAAGGCCCTTCCTCTTCATACTACTTTCTCTCACTCACCTGGCATTCATATTTAAAAACAAGAAAAAGAAAAAATCCATTAGCACATGACATTTTTATATAGTGTAATTTGGGGATTGTTCATGTAAGGAGAACTGGTTCCCTCGAGGCCAGTGGTCACAGTCACTCTCTCTTCTGCAGATCACGATGAATGTACAACCACCAACATGTGTTTGAATGGGATGTGTATCAATGAGGATGGCAGCTTCAAGTGTATCTGCAAACCAGGGTTTGTCTTGGCTCCAAATGGGCGTTACTGTACTGGTATGTATGGCTTTGAGATAGGAAAGTAGCTGTGATTGAAACCATCTTTTTTGTTTGAATGAACCATGCAAGAATTACTTCAGTTTCTTCCTGTGGATTTCATATTATTCACATCTCTCGCTAATTTAGTAAGGCAGGTGTCTAAAGCTTCCTAGAAAAACACACACTGTCATCTAGGGGACAGTAATATCTTTACAAAAATAATAATGGTATGGGAAAAATTAAAAGAATGACAGATGGTTTTAGCAAGTCTGGAGGAGACAGTGTAGAAATAATTTCTCTCTACTCCTTGGCTGAATAAAAAAGAGGAAGAAAAAAACCTTGGAAGATTTTCATTTTTATGTGTTCTCAGAACTAAATTTTCCACTGTTGTTCATTACTGGTTTACCATTACTTCTTTTCCATAAAGCTAATCTACAGATCATTTGAAACTGTATCGTTATATAGAAATTCTACATTGATTTAGTGAAGACATTATTTGAATGTTCCTATCATTGTTTTGTTTATGAAGCCATTTTGAAGGCCGCACTCTAGTGATAACTTTACTAAGTAAATGATATGCCTCTTGGAAATAAATGAGACTGTATTATGTTTATACTCACAATTGGAACTTAGTAAGATGGAATACATCTTTCAGTTCCTACGCAGATTCAAGTTTTTATTTTTTTCAGTTTCCTCCTTTTGGACAAAATTAACTCACATGCTTTCTGCCTTCAATTTCACAAATTTATCTGAATACCAAATAAGACTGATAACCAGTCCCTATAATTTGAGTGAAATTCCAGGGACAGTAGAGAGAAAAAATCAAGTCTAGATTCTCGTGTTTCTGAATAACAAATAGCTTTTTGACTATTCAAGAAAGAGGAGTCCAAGATTAAATGGAAATTTTGCAGCTTTGCTGATTGAACTCATGACTGGGGTGTCATCTCAAGGTCAGCTGACTTGGATTTAACACAGGATATGAGATTAGCTTTATGCAACAGTGTGCAGCATTATGGTACAGCATGTAACTGTGTTTCAGCATTTCTTAAGAAACTTAAATACGCATGTAAAGATGACTTGGATCTCACCAGTTTCTGCTTTCTGGAAATTATTTTCAATTAATTTTCTTATTACAAATGTTTTAATCCATAAATCTTGAAATGTTTATGATTTGGCAGCTCTGTGTTTAAAGTCTGTTTCATCTCTTGGGAAAGCCATTTAATGTTATTAAAGTTTTTTGTGTGTGAAAAAATTACAAAAGTTTACCTTAGTTGTTTTAAGAATTTGTTTCACTTAACTAATTTGTATTAAATATTTAATGTTCAACAGAGTTGCCAAATAAATAATGAAAAAGGAGTTTGTGGGGTTTTCTTTTTTCTTAATGGGTAAAGTAAAGCAACTTTCATTCAGTTAGTCTTTCCGAAAATGTGTTTAAAAGGATTGTATGTACATGTAAGATCTGTTATAATATTTATATCATATTTATGTGTTCTTCCACAAGTTATAAAGTTAAAAACAAAATGTTGATAGTATAGAGCACTGGCAACAAATAAACTCTGTAGTGAAGTTAAATTTACCCAATAATGGCCCATCTTCTTTCACCTCCTGAGCAGACATTGATGAATGCCAGACCCCAGGAATCTGCATGAACGGGCACTGCATCAACAATGAAGGGTCCTTCCGCTGTGACTGTCCCCCAGGCCTGGCTGTGGGCGTGGATGGACGAGTCTGCGTTGGTAAGTGACACATTGTATCATAGCTCCACTGTCCAAAATGATCTTTGAAGAATGAATAGAGATATAGCCATACAATGGATACTATTCAGGAATAAACAGAATACATGCTGAAACACGCGTAAGCCTTGAAAGCATTATGCTAAGTGAAGGGAGTCAGTCACAAAAGACCACACAGTATATGATTCCATTCATATGAAGTGTCCAGAACAGGTAAATCTATAAAGACAAAGTAAAAGTCATTGCTTAGGGAAGAGAGGGTGGGGTGGTAGGAGAGGGAGGTGATAACTAAAGGATATTTTTGAGGTTCTAAAATCAACTGTAATGATGTCTGTACATATCTGTGAATATGTTAAAAACTATTACATTATATACTTTAAGTGGGTGATTTCTATGGCATATAAATTATATCTTAATAAAGATATTTTTTAAAAAGAATGTACAGAGACACCAGATAGCCCCCTTCAAAAGGCTCTGATGAGATGCAAGTCAGAAGTGTTGGAGAAGAAAAAAAATTGTCGTTAAACCAGCAAACTTGATAATATCAGATAACTGAATTCTAAATACAGTGGATTTAGATTATGTCATTAATAACAAATCAGACACAAAACAGGGATAATAGTTATAATTAAGTAAACTCTTATTTTTATTCAAACAAAATTTGAAATGTAAATAACTTATGCCATGGAACTTGGACTTATATCAAAATCTAGTAAAACAGGGATAATAGTTATAATTAAGTAAACTCTTATTTTTACCCAAACAAAATTTGAAATGTAAATAACTTATGCCATGGAACTTGGACTTATATCAAAATCTAGAAATGTTTTTAGTTATTTCTCACTGTCATGTAACTAACTATAGAAGCAACAGAAAACTATGAGGGAGAATATATGCTTTATTCTAAGCCATTCAGAACTCTTCTTGGATCTTTTGTCAAATGGATTCTGTGAAAATCAATCAAAATTACCAGGCATCAGAAGGGGCACACAAAATAGAAATGTCATTGGCATTTTAAAACCCAAACAAAATGTTCTAATGACAACGATAGCAGAGTGAGTTGTATAAATACATGTAACACAGTTTTCTCTCCACAGTGCTTTCATGAAACTTCCAAGGGTGAATTAGCCATTGTGCACCCTCTATTTTTTGGATTATCCAGTAAAACACAGAAATACTTATTTATTTAAAAGTATGTTTGAGAGAAATGAAATTCTTAGACACAGTTGTTAATAATTTATTCTTACCTATGAGAATCAAAACATTCAGACCCCAAAGAGGGATTGGAGACCAAAAAGAAGAATCAGCAGATGGAAATAATCTGTTCACTCAAATTCATCCAGTCTATCCAATCTAGGATTTATTTCAGCTTACAAGGGTCTCAGCACTTCGTTCAGGTATATTTCTATTTTTTTTTTTCCTTTTTGTCTTTTTTCATGTCCGGCAACGGATTGCAACCCTCAGTGTCGC
>NW_007726756.1:205011-209716 GCF_000696425.1 Galeopterus variegatus
TCCCGGTCCGGTACGGGGGCGACACTGAGGGTTGCGATCCATTGCCGGACACGGAAAAAGGCAAAAAAAATATATATATATATATATTCTATGATGACTTTATGTAACAAAAATAATCTGAATTTAGAAATTAGAATGCTCACTGCCATATAATAATTAATACCCTGAACCGGATTTTAAGGTAGAACTTTTCTTCCGAGCTCGGATCTTCAAGAAACAAGATTTCTCACTCCACCAGGCTCAAAGTGGAGGAGGAAAGGGTAGAAGGTTGAAGCAGGGAAATTCCTATATTACTGACTGTCCTGAGTTGCCTTCAAGATTTCTGGGCTTCACAGATTTTTAAAGATTCTTCCCTGTGGGCAATTTCGTGGGGTACATCAGAGGCATTCAGCTGCCCTTCCTGAGACACAGACAGTGCGTTTTTCTCCTGGCAGCCACTCCTCACCCAGCCTCGGATCTTCTAGCAGTCCCCTTCACACAGACTTTCTCTGAGTGTGTCTCACCACCCCTTCACTCGGACGTCTTGGGACCCCCTCTTAACATGTCCCACTTCCGATCTGTAAGACACTCCCATCCGCTGCCCTGTCAGCTACATGAAGAGAGGTTTATCTTATTATCCCCACCATCGTTGTGCTCCTTGGTTCCTGCATTAGGAATAACAGCCACTGGTCTTTGCCTGTTAGGTAGCCCAGGTGGGAGTGGGTCCAGAACTCTTTAAGTGCTTCTTGTGAGGCTCTTTCCTCTTAACCAGACACGAGGATGGAAGCAGTCCCAACTCACAACCCAGCTCTTACCAAAAAAAACCAAAAATCTGCTTCAGGAAGTCTTCTCTTAATCACCACTCTCTTAAACTATTTATATCCTTGATGTTGGGGGAGGGGGGGCTTAGGGATCAGGGAAAGTAATTTTTCAATATTTACCTCCTTCAAGATGGGGGTCTCAAAATTCACCTTGTTTAATAATTAGTGCCATAGGATGATTTCAGTTTAAATTTTCTTCTTAGCATCCTGTTACATTAGCTTAAGAACATTTTAACATCTTTTTGAACACTGACATTTCTGCTGGTTAAAAGGTTAATTTTCTTTTCTTTATCCAAATTCTGCTACTTACTAACTCTGTGGTCTTGAGCAAGATACATGACCTCTCTTTGCCCCCTTTCTTCATTAGTTGTTTTAAGGATTAAATAAGCTAATATCAGAAAGTATCTTTGAACAGTGCATAGCTTTGAACAGTGTCTGGCACATAGCAAATGCCCAGTAAGTTAACCACTTTAAATTGGAATACTGGCATCATATCTAAGGCATGGTCTTACAGTTGCTGCTTTAAGTAATAAAGTTGATACTAAAGAAAGAAAAAATAAAATTAGCATTTTGCATCCATACATATTTTACCAGTGGTGTATAAAATCTGTTAATTCCTGAGAAGAACCTAAAAAGTCCCATTTTTTAAGAAAGAAAAAGTGTGCAGAAATTTGATAACATATAGAACAGGTATACCTTAGCATTTACCACACCCCAGCAGAGCATTCGTGAGCACATTCTGATGGTAATGCTGGTGTTAGTCCTCTTATCCTATCAACCTATGAACAGTGGCTTAGCGACATTTGAATAATGTAATATGAAGTAAGATACCAGCCCGGGGTCTTTGAACAGAAAAATGTTGACTGTCCTCATTAAAGATAGAAGAGGTATATAAGGTAGCCATGATTTTTTTAGTATTTTCTGTGTGTCCTAGGCACTGTGTTTAGTGCTTAACAAATATACTCTCATTTATTATATAAATTCTAACCTTATTTAATAGATAAGGAAGGTATTAAATAATTTTCATAAGATCACCCCATGGGGATCTGAACCCAACACATTTTATGTCCCTAAAACCCACACATAAGTTATGCTACTTTCTTTTCCATGGAACTTCTGCTTTTGCATACTCTAAACGGCTTAGTTAACCTGTAACACAAACCAGTATGTGACATGTCTCACTCCTCCAGTGAGGTCCACAGGCTTTTTATCTACTTGTTTCTAAAAATTGTGCCTGGCATATGTTCTAATATGAAAACAGAAATAGCTTTGACCATTCTTTGATGCCTTCCAAGATAACTGGTAAAGTCCAAAGAGCTCACAAAAATCATATGAGAAATCATGAATTATGTTGTATTTGTACCAGTTTGTCTTTGTGTCAAGTCCTGTGTTTGTGTGTAGTTGAGAGCAAACTCTACACAAACTCAGCCATAGCAGAAGCAGAAAAGGTCTGTAAATGGGCTTCTCAGGGATGGGGGTGGTAAATCTCATGGCTTTCTTCCATTTGAGCATACACATATCTCATTGCTTAATGCAGCTATAAATCATATTACTTTCGTGAGAAACACCCCAGACATTAAGAAATCATTAGATGACTCATTTTGCATAACAAGCAGATAAAATTATTTCTAACAAGGTGTGAATAATTATAGATATTTATAATAAGAGTTATCTCTTTGATGAAATTGTCATGTCAGTATACTGCTTAAAAATCATATTCTTTCTCTGGCCTTTATGATGATCTGAATTGTTTTTTATAGTTTACCATTTACTGTCTCATAAAATTGTGGAATATTTCGTAAAAATTGAGAATGAGACAAGTAAGCAGGAAATGCTTCTTTGGGATGTAGCATGACATAGTGGAAAGAAGAAGAGCTTTGGAAGTCACACAAGCCCAGCTGAAATCCCAACTCAGGCACTGGATATTCTAGGACTTTGAGCTACTTATGTAGCTCTGAACTTAATCTTCCCCATCTATAAAATGTGGATAATGACCACTATTATACAGAGTTGTTGACCTGACTATTCAGTGCGATAATATCTATAAAGCAACTAGTGAAATGCCAAGGACACATAGTGGCAGTTATTATTTTTATGACTGGATTTATTGACTGTCTGATATTAAAACACAGTCACAAGCATTATCCCGGGAGCTGAAAAGAAAGGCCTCCTAACTCAGAAGGTTGAGGTAAGAAATCTCATGGCCAAGCAGCATCACCACAAGGTAGTTTAACTTCACTGCACTTCACTCTTCATGAGAACTTCTAAAATAGAAGTAATAAGTGTCATTTTGAGGATTGCATAGTCAGTGATTAAAGCCCAAAGTGCTGTTTATAACAGGAAATATCTGTGGTTCAATGAAAGGCCTGTGAAGATAAAGGGGATCATGGATTCTTGTGTAGCACACACAAAAAAGTTGTTGATATGCATTCATGCTTTTTCTGACTCAACAAACATTTGTTGTTTTCCTAACACTGTTAAACGCTAAAGATGCAAAAGAGAAGTAGTAGGTTCCCTCTAGAAGCTTTCGATCTAGTGGCCACTAAGATTAAAAGACGCTTGGGTGTGAAATCATTGTGTCTCTATCCTTACCTGAAGCCATTGTCCTTCCGTGGCCTTTAGATACGCACATGCGCAGTACCTGCTATGGTGGAATCAAGAAGGGAGTGTGCGTGCGTCCTTTCCCTGGTGCGGTGACCAAGTCCGAATGCTGCTGTGCCAATCCAGACTATGGATTCGGAGAGCCCTGCCAGCCATGCCCTGCTAAAAATTCAGGTAGTCATGTGTACCACTTTCCCACCTGAAGAAGAATCTAGAAATGCAACATTAGATATTTGGCCAAAGAGTACATTGGCTCTGAAGTGTTTTGTCATTACCTTATGGTTGAAGACAAGAAACCCAATTCTGTATTGATATGTGAGGCAGATAATGAGATTTGGCTTCTGTTCACATATGATGTCGAGGCAGAGAAAGAACACATGGTGAATGGAAAAATCTGTTCACTGATACAATTATTTTTTACGTGAATACATTAGCCTCAATTTCCTTGATCTGTGATGTCATTGTGAAGATAAACAGCATAAAACTTTCTTAACACTTTTGAGGTTATAAATACACAAGAATCTGATTGTAGTTTTTTTTTTTTTTTTTTTTTTTTTTTTTTTAATCTTGACACCAAATGGCTCAGGCCACAGTCTATCAGTAATTCCAGACTCTTGGGTCAATAAGTTTGACTCATACTTTTCATTCATGCTTTCACTAAACCTGTATTGAATGCATGCAAGTACAGTAGAGATTCAAAAATAAATGCAATCTCTGTTTTTCCTTAAAATTGGGAATAGTTGAGAATACAAGCAGGCAAACATATAAATTTCAATTTAGTATGATTAGTACATTTAAAGGGACACAAAGAACCAAAACAGCACAAAGAAAGGAGCAATTAGTTGCCTGTGCAGCTGGGAAGGACTTCAGAGAGTGGGGGCATGTTTAGTTTGGTCTGGCGGGAAGAAAAAAAAAAAAGGAACTTTCCTATGTGGAGGGTGGAAGAAAAGCATTCCTGCGAAGGAAATGGTTTGTAATTCCCTTAAAAATCCTAAGTGTATTGTTCAACCTTGAAAAAATGATTTGAAGCATCTAGAGGAATTACTGAATATGATTTCTTTTTTTAAAAAAGGAAGGTATTGAAGGGAATCTTGCCCTAAAATATACTAAACTGAAGTATTCATATTATGAAAGAAATACAAAAATTGGTACAAGACTAGATAAAAAGATTAGGGAACTAATAAAATGAATCTAAAAATAGACTTGGTTATTATAAAGCGTTGTTGATAACTTTCGGGAGAAAAAATATGAAGTTAGGTCCCTACATTAAACCTTAAAAAACAATTTTCATAGGGAATGTATGA
>NW_007726756.1:210800-246518 GCF_000696425.1 Galeopterus variegatus
AAATATGAAGTTAGGTCCCTACATTAAACCTTAAAAAACAATTTTCATAGGGAATGTATGATTTTTTTGCGGTGGTAAAGGACTTTCAAAGCAGACACCAAAGACTAAAATACACATGTAAACTGGAAAAATATTTGTATGTATCATCCCTTAGTCTTTAAGGAATTTAAGGGAATTCCATCAGTCAATAAGGGAAGTTGAAATCCTCTGTAAAAAAAAGTGCAGTGTACACAAACAGGATTTCACAAACTAGAAATGCAAATGGTAAATTCCATGTAAAAAGATGCCTACTCTAAAATAAAAATAAAATAAGGTGCCATTTTTGTTTATCAGATTGGTAAAGTATAGATGATTGATTTTTCCCAGTCATGGTGAGGGTATAACAAAAAGTACTGTCTTTTACTGCTGAAGGAAGGGTAAACTGAGGTTTAAGGAGGGGAGGACTACCAAAAACCTTAAAAGTGGCTAACTTTGAAAAGTTTTAATTCCAAGAGATTTCCTAGTAATATAGTGAACTTCATATTATTTATCACAATTGCTAAAAGTTGGACAAACCTAATTTCATCAGTTGGAGATCGGTTTTCTGTTACGTACCTCCACATAACAGAAAAAAAATACTAGTCTATTAAATGCAACATTGACATGACAAAATAGAGCGCCCAGGAGCCAGTCCTGCTCCCCTACTCACAAGCTGTGTGACCCTGGTCAAGTTACTGCACTGCTCTGTGTCCTGATTATTTCAGTTGCAAAAGAGAGAAAACAGTAGTATCTAGTTTGTACTATTGGAAAGATTAAATTATAAGATGTGAAATACTAGAACAATACCAGACACTTGGTAAGTACTATTACGTAAGTTTTAGCTGTTGTTATTTTATTATTGGAAGAGAAAAATTTAGACAGTAAACTCTAAAACACAATTTAGATTTATTGTTTTTAAAGTTTCCATATGTCCAAAATGTTGCTAACACTTATCAATATGTTAATGATCTTCAGGATGATGATTTCAAGTGATTTGTATTAACTTTTTAATTCTTATCTGTGATTTTAAAATTCTTGAATAATTATGTGCTAGAAAATAATAATTTTTTTTATTTTAAAAACTAATGCACATAATTCTTCCTTAGAGGACATTAAGTGGTATATTGATTCACATTTTTCATCTTGGATAAATATTTATCTGTTAAATATAAAACCATCACTAAAAACTACACCCATGATTTTATAAATACCATTGCTTAAGAAGAGGCTAGAATTGGTATTTAGGTTAAAAAAATAAGTTAATTTTAAGAGAAAATATTAAATAATGGTGCAGGTAGCATTAGAAAAAACAAATCTTCAACAGACGTGTGAAAAAATCAAGTTCCAGATATACTGCCCCATTTAGACTATTATGCCTAAGAATATGCATAAGACTACTTAGGCCTAAGAACACTAAAATGTTTCTGTTCAGCTTAAGGAGTAGAATTTTTACAGTTATCTGATTTTAAATTCAATACTGTGGTTAACAAAATTCCAATATGGAATATTGAACATTTGAGTATGTATGTGTTTATAATTAAGATTCTTTTTAATTTTAACATATATATAGATTCATCTATATTTTAAATAAAAGTGCAGGGTGCTGTTAATCTTCACTTTTATATATATATATATTATTCTAATTTCATGTTTGAGAAAACTTTAGACAAATTATAGATTAGTCAGTCGTAATGTTGAACCTTTACAATGAATATCCAAAACCAGAATAAAGAAGCAAACTTTTACAAGGGTGTTTTTCCCAAGTATAAAATGAAAGACATTTCTGGAATATTTAAGAAGGCCTTCTAACTTCTTGAAAAAAATGGCATCGAAATTGGTACATAGTGATCGAAATTTGATCTGGGGCCTCCTCTTACTTTAATCTGTCAGCATGGCATCCCCAACAGAGCCAACAGCTTGTTGGAAATGACTTCATCGCTCAGACAAGTACATCAGTCCTCAGTTCCCACTGCTCATGAGTAACATGGAGTTGTAGTCACGTTCATGGCTTCTTGGAAAACATCAGGTCCTGAAGCATCCACATTTAAAGTGTCCTCTCCATTAATTTCAACTTATCAACAATGAGAAACACTTATTAAATATTATATTACTTAGTTGACTGCAAGAAAAAAGGAGAGAGAGAGAGATAATAAAATAGAAGTATCCTGTGCCTTCAGGGACCATAAAATTATATAGGCCACCCTAATAAATCTTTGTCTTTTAATTAGATAGTACCTGTCAAGTTGAGTTTTCCTTTGGATTTTGAGCCAACAGCCTATAAATTTTGTTTATTAATTTTATAATAAATACAGGCATATTACATGGTTTAATTCTTTGAATTGCTGCCAGCTTCTTTCATTTTTCTTTTGGCTTACCAGTGAAGTGTTCTGCATTCTCAATTTTATTTTCTTACTCCTTATATTCATTTTTTTTCCTTTCTGAAAGACATGCAAATTATGGGTTTGCAGAGTTAAATACTTCATATGTTGAATGATTTTTATTAGATCTGCATTTATCAACAAACAATAAAATGTCTGTGAGCATTAAACTTTCAACATTTAATGCAGATATCAATGAGTGTGCTTTGGATCCCGATATCTGTGCCAATGGAATTTGTGAAAACTTACGTGGTAGTTACCGTTGTAATTGCAACAGTGGCTACGAACCAGATGCCTCTGGAAGAAACTGTATTGGTAAGTAGTTATATTTATACAAGAGCCTTCATACAGTTTAATCCCATGGATTAGAGGATAACTAAAAATACAAATAAGTGACTAAAACTCGTCATTTACACTTTCTTCTGTTTCTTTGTAGTATACATCAGTATAAAAGTATTGGAATCAAATTTTGTCACTCAGTAATAGAGTTCTTAGTAGTACTGCTTAGTATTTAAAATATTCTTTTCCCAAATGAATGAACACATACTTAATTATTGGCCTATTGTTTTACTGCATATATCTTAATCCTATAATTTTTCACTGAGAAGTAGACTTCAAAAATTGTAGGGCAGTATGGATAATATTAAGTCAAGAAAATAAAGTGTTGCAAGTTGAGAGAACTTTGACTTTATAAAGAAACAACCATTGCTGCAACATATCTGAACACGATAATTGAAACAAAGGTATTTTCTTTTTTAATTTATATTAGAATGTTGAAAAAGTTCAAGTATGTAATTTATGTTTATCAAAAGGAAGGGAGGGTAATGAGGAGGTCTGATAGTGTTTCATTGTTTTCTATTAGTTCATATATTCAAGAATTTGTGAAGAATCTAGATTTTCCCATAGAACATTTGAATTCACTTTTATAAAATGAATATCCATTATTATGCATAATAATTTTTACAACTAATCACCGATGACTTATACAACTAAGTGTTGATTATTATGATTAGAAAGAAACACATGTTTTCTATTTTCTGGCAATCGTTTTTATGATTGAACATATCTATTTGATCTTGAGTTGAAGACATACATACAGATGGATGTATAAAGCTATATTAATATTATGTACTTATGATAGATTTTGAAGCCTACTGGGAAGAGCACCAGCCAAAGATTATTGAACATTTCTAAAAATATGCAAAGCAAGCTAGCTTTTATTCACCAGCAGCAAAGTCACTTTCAGATTAGCTTCCAAATACATTTGAGAACATGGGTACCCTACTGAAAACAGGAAGATTCAGTGAGCATTCACACACTGAACACAGGTTATGCAACTACTTACTGAACTCTTTAAGTCGGTATATATATAATTTTGAGAAAAGTTAAAACTAGATTTTAAAAATAAAAAAGCCAAATTCTAGTAATAGAATGTTTTAGTTTGCTAGGGCTGCCATAACAAAGTATCCAAAACTGGGTCACTTAAAGCAACAGATACTTATTGTCCCACGGTTTGGAAGCCTAGAGGTTCAAAATCAAGGTGTCAGCAGCTCCATGCTCTTTGATGGCTGCCGAGGAGAATCCTTCCTTTCCTCTTGCACCTTCTAGTGGTTGCCAGCAGTTCTCGGAATTCCTTGGTTTGTAGATGCATCACTCCAGTCACACGACCAAGTTGTCCCCATGTGTCTGCACATTATCTTCTCTCTGTGTGTATCTACCTTTATGTCCAAATTTCCTTTTTTTGTTTGAAAACTGGTCATGTTGGATTATGACCTACCCTGATGACCTCATTTTTACTTGATTACTTCTATAAAAAACCCTATTTCCAAATAAGGTCACATTCTGAGATACTGGGAGTTAAGATTTCAACATGTATTTTTTGAGGAACACGATTCAATACATAGGATGAAGAAATGGGTAGGAAAATATGATGCAGTCACTTGATAACACATACAATCGTGGGAAAAATTATGGCCATTCTTAAAATATAATGTTAATTTTTAAAGTGCCAAGATTTAGAATTGGAGCAAAAACATAACATCCAAAAAGAAAAAGATCAGATAAAACATAAAAGTTGATATTATCAGTGGTGATGGAATTATAGGGAATATTTTTCTGATCTCTGTTTTCCAAATCTTTACAGTGTCAGTATATTGATTGATAAGGGACAATTATATTTGCAAGACTAAAAATATAACTTTAAGCAAAAGGAACTCTTCACTTCAAACTACATTTTTTATTTCTTTCTGTTATTAACTACACTTTTAAAAGTGAGATTGTGGATATGAAGGTTAAACTCAATGTAAGCTTATACTCGAGGTTTAGATGATACTCTCTAGGCTGTTCTATTCTGCTAAAGGAATATGCAAAATACATAATTAATTTTCCATTAATAACTAATTATTTCTGAGGTAAAAACACAATGGAAAAAGGTTAGTGAATACCTTTTGTTTAACTGCTGTTTAATGCATTATTTTGGGGAATTTAATCAGGAAAAAGTGAAATAATACCATCTGTTACTTTTATTATACGTAGGCAAGTATATAGGCACATGAATGTAACCGTTTCATATATTTCATCAGTGCTTTAAAATACATCCAATATAGTACCATTACAGGACAAAAAGTGGATGAAAGGGTAACAAAGCAATAATGTGCTTTTTCCAAACTACTACATACTTTCCAGGGATTTCAAAACATCTTAAAAAGAGCCACCAGCATAAGAATATCCCATTTGAATAAAACAATATATTTCGCTTAGTATGAAGGAGTCTGCTGTGGTGCAAAGAGACTAAGCCAGAGAGAGGGGTGAGGGAAAAAACAAATAACTGTGGTCCCTGTGATAGATGTTTAAATAAGTGTATCTCCTGTCTTCCCATGGTTGCTTTCAGACATTGATGAGTGCTTGGTAAACAGACTGCTTTGTGATAATGGACTGTGCCGAAACACGCCAGGAAGCTACAGCTGCACCTGCCCACCTGGGTATGTGTTCAGGACCGAGACAGAGACCTGTGAAGGTAAGAGCTGTCTTCCTCTCCTTAGTTGTGAATACCAGAAGATGTATAAACATCAATTACAGTGATGGAGCACTGCAGCAAAAATTAGAGTATTGCTTGAATATCTTTATTTCATAATCTTTTTTCAGCTAATCTGTCAGATTTAAAAATGGAACGCACCTAACCCAGTTTACAAACACCGTCAGTTTTGTTCCCGTCACATAAAATATCAGCAAACCTTGAATATCTTTATTTCATAATCTTTTTTCAGCTAATCTGTCAGATTTAAAAATGGAATGCACCTAACCCAGTTTACAAACACCGTCAGTTTTGTTCCCGTCACATAAAATATCAGCAAACATTTAGAACAAACATTTCGAAGTGAAAAAAAAAAAAAGTAGAAAAGTAAAAGGAGCCATATTGTTTTATTTGCTAAAATAAAATGTCAGATTTTTATTTGTTTACTTTGTTTTCCACTTTTTAAGCCACTGCAGGGCTGGCCAAAACTCAGTTGGTTAGAGCACATGTTATAACACCAAGGTCAAGGGTTCAAATACCCCTCCTGGCCAGCCACCAAAAAAAAAAAAGCTATCTAAAACCACTGTGGTGCATGAACCTAGGAACCTGAATTGTAATGGCAAAATAAGCTCTTAGACATTTTATTTATGAAATGATCAATACGCCCAAGAAACATTTCAGGCCTTACTAAAAATGGTCACTTTAATTAAATTTATAGTCTAAGAAAATTGTCTTTTTCATGTGATAATTTAAAAGTTATCATTTGGACTTACAGATCATAAATCAGTATCTAAAAACTTTTTCCTTTCTTTTGACCACATTTATCTGCCATGGAAGTTAATTGAATGAGTTAAATGCTGAGAGAAGTCTTCATTTTCAGTGAGATACTGGCGAAGTGATGAGTGCACTCAGTTATGTTTTTGTATCTTGATCAAAGTACTGTATATTTCACAATAATCTGTGGCATGACTACCAGTCGTTGTTCCTGTTTAAGTCTCACTGTGTGGGCCTGCGGAAAGGGGCCCATAACATTCTCAAATCCAATTACTACTTCCGAATTGTAGCTTTCTTTAAAAAAAGGTTTCATCTTTAATTAGTGTGAAATAGCCCTTTCCTTATCTGTTAAAGTATTTGTTTCTTAGTGATTCTGCAGCCAAGAAAGCTGCAATAGTAATATTATGCAAAAAGATGTTAACATTCTCTCTTCATCTTACTGTTTAACTTCAAAGCATTCTTGTGAACAGAAACAAGTTAGGACTATTGAACAAGATGCCAAAACACAAATGACTCTGCAGAAGTCAATGAAATGCAATTACAAAGTGCAATTCTAACTTTGGACTGAATTGGAGAGACCACTGAAAAACAGTAATTAGCCTGAAGAAAGAATAAATACAGAAAAGAAAAAGAAAATCTCGGCATAAAATCCCATTTTGCTAAACTTAGTTCTGGTGACTTTCCCCCATTGTCCAACACCTTTGCAGGAGCTTTCTAAAGGGGAACCCTCATTGCGTTCCCAGTTAAAGGACTTGAAGATTCATCTTCATAGATGAACAAGGACACTTAAGAGTTTGAAATATCTTTCTATAGATAAGAGCTCTCTTTTTAAGCCAACTAAGGCTTCTCAAATGCATTTAACTGCAGAGTCCCTATTTTCCAGATCTTGCTCTCACTTCTAACACCTATTATCCTTCAAAATTGCTCTGAGAAACGTGCTTTGTGAAAAAGTGATCTAGGCATATTTCCTACATGATTTTTTTGGAGGGTCGGGAGAAGGGATTTTAAACGGTTTTTGTTTTTCTCACCTTTCTACACTTCCTTCTCACTGACCTTTATCAGTTGTGTCTACTGTCTTGGGGGGTTAAGCTTCTGTAGAATCTCAGGAAACTTTGGAAGCAAGAGCAGCTTAGGATATCATCTTGATTTAACTAGGGAACTGATGATTATTAGAACTGGTTTGCCCATCCATAGCTGCTGTACCCTTTGGTGCTATTGTGAGAGAGATACATAGTGGGGAATTAAACAGATAGGGTCTGATTCTGTTTGGTATGTATACTGAGTTGTCAGTGATTGTTTATAGCATATTCTCTCCATTTGAACAAGATGGAGTCAAAAGGTACTGAGACCTGAAATTCCACTTGCTTGCACGAACCAGAGTAGGAGCCAGCGGTGTGTAATAGCATAACACTGGGCGACTACATGTGAATTAAAGCACATGAAAACCAAGTCAGGCAGCAGTGAGCGTTAAAAAGAGTGATCTTCACTTATTTTGTTCAAAAGGTACTTGTTCTTGATAAGTCTGAAACTTTTCTTCATATGAAAACTATTTTATATTTGTCACTCATAGGAAAGAAATTCATGTTTTATAAATAAAGAAGAAATGATGGAGAAATATTTTGACTTCAGTCCTATGACATTGGTCGAAATAAAAATGATTTATCATGGGAAACCTAACCAAATAATTGTTATTTCTACACTCTCTTCCCATAGTTATTTGCATTTTTTTGAGAGCTTTGCAAAAAATAGACCTGAAGGCCACTAATCTCTTTTTCCCTTCTTATTTCTACCATCGCATTCAAACAGTAAATTTGCCTGCCTGAAGCAGCCCTCTTCATTCTGTTCTTTCTTAATTTCCAAAGACTAGACAGGGAATTATTAGCAGATTCATTACAAATTCTAGCTTTCTCAGTATATATTTGGTACATTTGCTAATTTTGTTTGTCATCCATGTTTTCCACAGGCTATTCTAAATGTATAATAAATAGCACTAATAATAAAGACTAAAGTTCCTTTATATTTCACACTGAAGTTACAAAAACTTTATTTTACTTTTTTTTTGTTTGAGCTCTGAGTCTGTGAAAGTTAAAATTTTTACAGCAAGCACTGTGGTTTAGATTGTGTTTCCAGTGACATAACTAGTTAAATGTAAACCAGATGTGCTTTGAAGTTTATTTCCAGGAATGTACAGTGAACTGTTTCAATTCCTGGTTCCATGACATTTATAACGTAAAAACATTGTATTTAAAGGAAAACTAAATAGTTGATATTGTTAGTTGTCATTACATGCGTTTATAGTTTTTGAGTTCATAATTGCTTAATTTAAAATAGGGATTTTTAAAATATATAATGTTGACTTTTTTGTCAGGCTTCTTACAAGTGAAAATAATACAAGAATTACATGTGGTCTATCCTCATATTAGTTATCTACTTCCTTTTTTGTTGACTAGTTCCTCTTTTGCACTGTGCTTTCATGAAAGAATTTCAGTTCTCTGGAATAGATGTTTTTATTACAAATCTGTGCTGTATTTATAGAACCTGGTCTTGTATTTTTTTAAAAAAAGGTTTCTCACTACAAATAACCTGAAAGCAAAATGCATTTACGTTTCCTCAGACAGTTTCTGTTCAGGAATTAAATCAGTTCTGCGTACTTCATTAGTAAATTTGAAGTAGCGAAGAAAGAACATACCTGTTTTCCACATTGATTTTTCAATTTGCATTTCAAGTCCACTGACTTGAAAATCAGATCTGAGCCCTGCCCTTTCAGGATCAGTTTAATTTATATTTGACTTGAGATGTTCAAGAGCAATTATTACAGTCTTGTTATTTGTTTACATGTTTTCCTCAGTATAGTAAAGTGTTTTATATTAAATTCAAAGAAATGTTTAGAGGAAAAAAAGTATTCTTGTGAACTCAGAAAGCCTAGTGTTCAACATAAAATGTCTTGAGGTATATTAACCTTTTCAGATAATTAACCATGCAGAGAAAGAATGTGTGTGCCACTTCTTTAAATTGAGTGGTTGAATTTATACTGAAAGTGTCTTTGATATTGTTTCTAGTACTTTAACCAAAGCTTGTATTTATTTTTCATTAACTCATGTGTTAAACTATTTAACTTTACAGGCTTGACATTTTCTTTAGTCACCACTTGAGGACCTAGGCATACTGCAGTTCTGTGTACTCTGACCATCAACAGGAATTGTTTAGATTATGGTATATGATTTGATTTAGGACTCAAGTCAAATTAATGACTGTAGAGGCCTGCTATTTAAAGCACTTGTACTTCATCAAATTTTCTAATTTTTATTTTACCAAAATTAGCCGTGTTTGAAAAAACTTACCAGACTAAACATATAAATGTAAACAGGCTAAAGAGAGGGGAAAGTAAATAGGGACTAGAGAAGAATTCTGTGCCCACAGTGAAAGTTTTAGTTTCCTGATTTGTATCCAGGAGTTTGGAATTAATGCCAGCATTGTGATATTTTGTTTCTAAGATAGGCTTTTTTAATTCTTCAAAGCCTTATGGAACCACAAATGACAGTAACAGTCAACCTATGTTGCACCTGGAATTACATCTTACTGTGGAGGAAAAACTAATCCAATTTATGTAAAGTTGTAGTAATGAAGCACATACTGAACCCTTTCCAAATAAGCTGATCTCTGTAGTCCTCCTGAATCCCCAGTCGTATCGATGTGTATCCACACTGCAAAATGCATGTCTCTATTCCCCATTCACTTTATGCCTCATAGATACGTATTAAAATCACAAGAGCCAAGTTTACCAGACATTCTGGCATAGCATGGCTTGTTGTAATAATATTTTCCAGAAACACATGGCAGTTCTAACAAAATCTTTTCCTTCTGGATTGTAGATATAAATGAATGTGAAAGCAACCCATGTGTCAACGGGGCCTGCAGGAACAACCTTGGATCTTTCAATTGTGAATGTTCTCCTGGTAGCAAACTCAGCTCCACAGGATTGATCTGTATTGGTAAGATTCATACACTGTGCTGCCGTTTCAGTGTTGCTGCAAAAATAAGCACACTTACTGTGGATAAAAACAGAATATGACTGATTATAAGAAACTAATAATTAGGAGTTGCATAAGTTGTTTTCTCTCATTATCATAATAGCATCAACTAGGTAGCCTCTTACATTTTGTTAGATTCTATGAAGTGTTTCTTTCGTATAAGTCAATATAGTGTGCTATAAGTCATAAGCATTCCCATACCACACACAGACTTGTAACCCTAAAAATGCCTTAGGCATCAGTACAATCAAATCCCCACTGCATACATTTTGTAAACAACCTTCAATGATAAACAAAAATGTGGTGGAATTTGGATTCAGTTAACAGGACAAGAATTTGAAGATTTTAAACTTTATAAACACATAGAGGGAATTTATTATTTTTTCCTTTCTTCCATCAATCATAAATTTATAGTCTCCAAGGAAGAGAACTGTTTTCTTGCTTTGGAAAAGCTCTAGAGAGAAAGATTTCAATACTTCTAAGCTAACATCTTTTAATATGTCTCAAATCATTTAAGGTCAGTTTTTGATAACAAAAACTGTATATAAAATGAAATAGTCTGATATGTAACTGTAAAGAAAAATTTAGCATGTGTGAGGGGAAAAAACTGTCCCAGTAATTTTTCCCTTCTTCTACTATCTGTGGCTCTATTCACTAGGCATCCATACCACAATTAATATCATTAGCAAGTCTCTGCCTTTAAATGAGCTAAATATATATTCCATATAGGAAGATATTTCAGTTTTACACAATGCCAAATAAGTTGGCAGTTTTTGTTTGTTTGTTATCTGGCCAAAATGAATTTTCATTTAATATTTGCCAAAGACAGCAGTATTTTCAGCATTATGTCTGATGTTAATCATATTTAGCTGGATGCTGGAGTACCTGCTTGTTACATAAAGAGAAATGACCAAGTCCAGAATTATCAATGAAAACTTTCTCTTTAGAAACTCCAGCTCTTTATTTCCCAATGAGGTACAGCTGGTGAAATGTGAGCCTTGTTCGGCTCTCCATTTTAGGAAGTAGACCGCCATCTGCCTGGGGCATTACTTTTTTTCTTATAGAATTCCAGGTTGGGGGGCTGGGGTGCGGGTTGGATCGCGTAAGGCAGAAATATTTTTGCTAAGCCGCAATTTCCAACTGAGATGGAGTCATTTTATTATGCAAAGGAAATGAACTCAGCATTAGTCAATTAATGTCTCAGAAAACTAAATCTGTATGCCACTTGAGCATCAAAGATATCTTAGTTTTTGCTTCATCGTATAGACTTCTGTTATTTTGGCCTTTTGCTCTTATAGTTATTAATGAAACGAGAACAAAGACTTTTTACTCCCAAGTTATATGTCATTCTCCCAAGTGCCAACAACTAAATACCAACATAATTTTCTCAGCCTGTGTGGTATGTGTTTTCATTCGTTATGATCAAATTTGTATACCCCAGTCTAGAGCTGCCCAGAAATAAATTTACCTAATATTTTTAAATTTTAGAAATCATTTTATCTACTTTTTTTAATTAAAAAGAGAATTCTAGTTGAAAAAAGGATATAAATAGTAAAATATACGTAGAAAAAATTAAGAATGTATTTTTTTTAATAGGACTGTCAGTGGCTGTAATTGGTGCCTTCAACTTTCTCTTTCACAAGGTCCAGGTCTCTAAATTTTGAACTGAAGAAAAATTTCATGATGTGCTTCTAATTTAAAATAAAGTTAGACCACTTATGAATTAATTGGACTTTAAGAATATTTAAGGTTTTAGAATCTATTCTTCAAACTTTCTAAATATAAATTCATCTTAAACTATTCTGCAAACTACTTAAAAAGGCTATTCTATTCTGGTTGCTGTGATAAAATATAATAGAACAGTAAACGTGATTAATCTTTCCTGCACGACACTGCTGTGGCTTGATGGCTGTGGGTAATCTAGACCGGTTTCCCTTATCTTTGGCCTGGGCCTGCACTCTGTCCTCAACCTGCACAGATGTGACAAGGGCAGTGGCTCCCTACTGTCAAATCCAGTGGTCTATTCTTTCCTCATCTTAGACTATTAGCAGTATTTGGCACCACCCCTCACTCACTCCTTCTCAAGAAGTTTTCCATTTTTGGCCCCCCAGCCATGACTATTTTCTTCTCCTTTCGATTTTCTGGCCTGTTTTCTCAGTTTCCTTTGCTAAGTCCTCCTCCTCTTGCCTTCCAAACTGAAGTGCTCCGTCACTTAGTCCTTGAACCTGTTCACTTCTCTGTCCACATTCGTCCTTAGATTGCCTCTGCGTTGACTCAGATTTACTGCTCTACCCTCAATGTCTCCACAAATTCCAGACTTGTATTCCCAACTGTCTGCACAGTGTCTCCACTTAGATGTCTAGCAGACATCTCAAACTTAACATGTCTAAAACCAAATTCCTATCTTATGGCTTGCACCTGTGTCTCCTAGAAACATTTCCATTTCTGCAAATGGCAGCTCTGTTCTTCCAGTTGCCACCCCCCAAAACCTCAGCATGATCTTCGACACCTTTTTCTCCAACTGCACATCAAATCCAGCAGCAAAATCTATTGATGGTACTTGAGGTTTATCCATATTTCAACCACTTCTCACCAACACCAACAACAACCTTTAATCCAAGTCACCATTATTTCTCTTTTTGATTATTATCGTAGCCTCTATATATTACCCACCCCCCCATAGTTGCTATTCTATAGTCTATTTTCCACATAGCTACCAGGTAATTCTTTTAAAACATCAGTCAGAACATGCCATTCCCTTGCTAGAAACCCTGTCTGTTAAAACCTTGGCTTCTCGACTCAGAGTAGAAGCTCACATCTTTGTCAAAGCCTGTGTCACCTCTTGATCTCGCTCCTGCTGTGTCTGTCTCCCACAGCTCTGCCTCCCTCCCCTCCACTGGAGCCATACTTCTTGCTCAGACGTATCAAACATGTGCTCACCTAAAGTCCACTGCACTTAACCTCTCTGGCTGAAATGTTTTTCACCCAGGTCTCCTCATTTTGTTTTCTTTATGCCTCTGTTCAGATGACACATTATAAGTCAGAACTTCTCTTATCATCCTAGATAAATTAAGTCTTTCTCCCCTTTAAACCATCAAGCTGTTTACCGTGCTTTATTTTTTTCAGAGTTCTTAACTAACCCCTTACTGTTTATCTATATCTATATGTAGTGTGAACACATGACAAACAGAGAGAGGACAGAGATGGAGAGAGAAAGCTGTATAGGGTTGGTGGCAGGGGTGTCATCTATCAATGGATTTGTAACTTTTAAGTGTTGGTGCAGTACCAACCTAAAGAAGCATGGTGCTATAGAATGAGGTCTCTGGAATCAGACTGCGTGGGTTTCAATCTTACTGTGTGGGTTTCAATCTTAATGCTTACACTATACTGGCTAGGTGACCTTGGGTAAATTAGTTAACCTCCTATGTGCCTCAGTTTTTTTAATCTACAAGTTGTACATAACTCATAGGGTTGTTTTAACAAGTAAATAAATTAACACATGGAAAGCCTTTGTCACTACCTTAATAAATCTTAGCAATTACTACTACAATTTATTTTACTTAAAATGACTACAGCCAAGGTGATAAATCAGTAAGTAGTCTGGGTCATTATAAGACCATTTAAATACACGGTAGCCTTACACAAGCTTCTCTTTCCTCTGTGCTATGGAATTTACAGGTGTAAGCCTATTGAAAGCCTGTGGTTTGAGACCGGACACGAATGCTGATGAGCAAACCTTTTTCACTTGTGTACAGTTTTATACAAACTGAACATCCAGCCAGAGAAAAAAGCAAAGGAACTGTCCAACTCTTCTCTATGCTCGTGCCCCATAACTTTTTGTATCCAGCCAAGGAGGGAGTTGTTGTTTGTTGTAACCTCTCTCCAAAAGGGTTTGGGCTGTGTTGATCTCCTGTTCCCTGCTGCTGTGTTCTCTAGGGAATCAGAAATGACTCCGCTGTGTTCTCTAGGGAATCAGAAATGACTCCTCCTGTCATAGGCCCGCCAGTTTTATTGTAACTCCCTTTCCACGTTTGTGGGCATTATTTTTGTTTTTGTTTGTTTTTATTGTTGAATTTAGAAGTAAAGCCAGCCTTATCTGCACATATTATTAAATGAGTTTTAAAATACATACTGGAGGAAAATACTTTTGCTTTGTCATTTCCCAAGTCTGTGTGCCACAATATGCCATTAAGGTTTTGTAGGTAGGTTCCACTACCTGCATCAGAAACACCTGAGGAGCTTGTCACCATGCAGATTCCTGGGCTGCACACCTGGAGACTTATAAGTCTGCATTTCAGCAAGACTTTTGGTAATATTATGCATACCTAACTGTTTTATAACGAAAACTTCATATATGATTTACTTTAATCAATTAGTATTTGTTGTGTCAACTTTGACTTGATTCCCTATTACTGCTTCAAAATCAGTTGTTTATTATTTGTTCACTCGAAAAACTTTTTATTATGCCACTAAAAGATTTACTGATTATTCTCTCTAATGCACATGGAGTAAAAATTTTAAAGTGCCCAGAATTTTACTGGGGACTCTTATTATTCAAAAGAAGGAACTTACCTTTGAATGTGGAGAAGGACTCTAAAAAGTTAAGAGTGGTTATCCCTGGATGGTCAGACTACAGGTGATTTTTATATCTTCTTTGTGCTTTCTGTTTCTTCAAATAGTTTACCATAAGCATATTTTTGGTTTTTTGGGTGTTTTTTTCGGGGGGAGGGGGGTTGCAGCTGCCCGGTACAGGGATCCAAACCTCTTGACCTTGGTATTACAACACCACGGTCTAACCAACTGAAACATGTATTGTTTTTTGAGCTAGGGATAAATCTACATATACATATGCATAGTAAAATGACTGAAAGAAAATATACCAGATATTAGCCCTGGGTCTGTCTTCCTGGTGGTTTTATAGATAATGTTTATTTTCTTCTTTGTTTTTTAGGGTTTATTCCTTTCAAATTACTTATCAAATAGTTATTTTCTGTTGGAGAAATACTGGCTCCTCTATAATAGGACATTTATTGTGTGCGTTTATTTGGTAGGGAATTAAGAAAGAAAGGGGTTTTCTGAAGGATTTTATTTGATAAAATCTTAAATATCAAAGCATTTATCATAAAGGATAAATCTTGTGAATATTTTTCACACAAGTGATGGTCTTATCATTGTAATGATCATGTTTCTAAGTACCACCATAAAATCTTAAGCAACTGTATATTAGTAGATATCAATAGATATAATCCCAGAATATAAATAGATATAATTGTATTAATTACCATATCATGTGAGATATGTATATAGAAAAATATTTGATTTTTCATGTATGTATCATATACCATATTTGAATACATGCATATGTATGTTCAAAGGAATATGTTATTTAAAGTTTTGAAAATTAATCCTGCTGTTTTTTAAACATTGTAACAAATACCTTTTGTGTACACAGCAGCGTTATATTTTCTTCAGCGATAAGAACTCCCCACCCTTTCCTATTCCTTTTCAGACAGCCTGAAAGGGACGTGTTGGCTCAACATCCAGGACAACCGCTGTGAGGTGAATATTAACGGAGCCACTCTGAAATCCGAATGCTGTGCCACCCTCGGAGCTGCCTGGGGGAGCCCCTGTGAGCGGTGTGAACTAGGTAGGAGCCTGACCGAGTGGCATTTAAAAATTGGAAAGTGCCCAGGATTTTACTGGGGACTCTGCTATTCAAAAGAAGGAACTTACCTTTGATGTAGAGACAGACTCAAAAGCTTCTCCCTCAACTAGGCACCTTTTCCACTGTGTATTTCCTTAGTGAAGAAGACCATAAAATCATTTACCCTTCCTAAAGTGTCTTTTCTGGTTAGCTTTTTTCACCTCTTGAGATGTGCATTTGGTTTATCCTGGTATTACAAGCAGATGTTCTGAATATTTTAGACAACGAAGGGAATCATCTAGAATGTAGTTGCTAGATGGTAACTGTCTGTATCCTCCAGTATCTTGTGTGCATGTGTCTCAGGAGGTCATGATGGCTCTTTCCCTTGAATTTTTTATTTACTTGTAATTCAGTTGTCAATGTGAGAGCAAAAAGGAATTGTGGGAAAAATGATGATAATGTCAATATGGGTCAACACTGATGGAGCGACCACAGCAAGTCTTGTGCTCTACTGAACTGAAGAAGGGATAGATCGAGTCCTCGGCCTCTAAAACCCCACCTTGTGGTTTTTGTTCAGTTCAATTTAGATTCTATTATACTGTTCCTTGAACTTAAAGCAGTTGTAATTTCTTTTATAGTGAAGTAAAAATATGTCCTATTGTTCATACAGACACCGCTTGCCAAAGAGGGTTTGCCAGGATTAAAGGTATTACTTGTGAAGGTGAGTGTGTTCTTGGATGACATTGTAAATGTTTAGGACAGTGCATAAAATTCACATTCATGCTCAAACGTTCAACATATTTATTATTTTCAAAACCCTTTAAATTTCAATAAAAATACTCAATGTAATCAACAATTCTTTACCGTAATACTCTTAGGAAACAGCTTAGTTTCCCATTTCTCCTCTTTATGCAGTTGGGGAAATTTCATAAAGACGTCGCTAGCCTTAACAGCACCGTAGAGCTGGCAGAGGAGCACGTCTGGGCTGTGTTTTATGGACAAGCAAGGCCGTGGTGATTTTCACGGCTGGTACCTAGGAAACCTGGTGGCTGGGCTGTGGAATATTTCTGTTTAACTCCAGTAATAATCGACATTGTATTGCAGATTGAATGTGCTATGCAGGAAGTAAGACTACGCCTGCTTTTTCTATTTGTCACATCTTTCCCCCTCTGCTTACTCCATTTCCCTGCAGACGTTAATGAATGTGAGGTGTTTCCTGGCATTTGTCCAAATGGACGCTGTGTCAATAGCAAAGGATCTTTTCATTGTGAGTGCCCTGAAGGCCTTACGTTGGATGGAACTGGCCGTGTGTGTTTGGGTAAGACTCATGCCCTCATGTATTTTATACATGAAACCAGCCATGAATTTTCTTGTCCTTTGGGCAGTGGCCCGTTCAATACCACTGAGTCTGTACATAGGAAAATGTGCTTTAAATGAGATATTTTGAGGGAAATCACTAGAGGATTTTTAAAAGTGAATGTATTTAAGTGAAACTGTTTCTGTTTAATACAAAAATTTGGTACTGCTCAATAATCCACCTCAAAAGTTTCACATTCTTTAATCAGATACTTTAGGAAGGTTCAGTCTTTCACATTTAGTTAACTGGATTTTTTAAAAAACTATGTATGTTTTGAACACAGAAGAAAAATTGGGGACTAGTATTTTAAAAGTTAACATTTATAAGTTCATTGCAGCTGCACTAAGACAACGGGAAAAGTCATGGGCAAAGTTATGTTGTTTTTGTTTGAAAACACTCACTGATCCTGATCTTTCCTTTAACTCCTTTAAAATTTAAATTTTCTTAATACCTTATTTTTTAAATATCTGAAATAAGAAATCTTTCTTTCAACACCGTATTATAGGAATGGTTATTTGTTCTTATTCTTTATCGGTAAATGAACTTGAATTTCATAATTGAAAAAGAAATTTCTATCAATTCTATATTTTTTGTAAACAACAATTTTTCATTTTTTTCAATAAGCTACAAACAGTAAATTTTTAATTTGTAAAACAAGTTTACATAGGTTTGTATTTAAAATTTAAGCTTGCAGACAAAGCATGAGCAATGGTGGCATTATATTTAATGAACTTTAGGCATTAAATATATCTATGGTTTTTAAATTACTAGTAAGAAAAAATGCTGTACGGTGTAGTTATTATAATTAACACATCTTACTTTAAATTAATTTTTGACAGCATATTTAAATTGGGAAGAAAGCATAACTGTAAAATTATATGGAGTTATTTAGAAAGCATAATATGCAAAGTACTAAAATAGACAAATCTTTAAATTAATTTTTGACAGCATATTTAAATTGGGAAGAAAGCATGACTGTAAAATTATATGGAGTTATTTAGAAAGCATAATATGCAAAGTACTAAAATAGACAAATTCTTTTCAAATTTTTAAATCTTTAAAAAATTATCTTAATATTATGTACAATGTTTAGAAAAAAATAAATATCGTTTGAAAATGACAAAATGATGGTATCAGTATGGTCAAATGATTAGTGAAATCAAGTTGCCTTCAGTAACCAAAGGATATCATATATGAAGATATATCATTGATTGTAAATTATCATTCAACGAATAAATTTCCAATAACATCACTCAAAATCAAAGTCTTTGTAATAATCTGAAAGGATATATTGGATTCTTCATCCTTATGCTTTTGTTAAATATTTTTCTCAGTACTCAAATTATGCTACATTAATTCATTCTGTCTGGAGATATAAGAAAGTTTCAGTGAAAGATCGGCATATGAAAATGTGAAATATTCTGAGAATGAAAGCAGTGGTAAATTGTTCTGATAGGACTTCATCTAAATCAGGGATCCCAAACCCAAATGCTTGCTGGAGCCAGGCAGGTAAATAAAGGAGTGAAGTGATAGGGAGCAGTGGGGACTGCAGCAAACCGCAGAGCACATGTACCATCCCAAGGTTTCCACATTCATATTTTAATTTCTTCTTTTTTTTTTTTTTTTTGTCTTTTGTCTTTTGTCTTTTTCCATGTCCGGCAACGGATCGCAACCCTCAGTGTTGCCCCCGCGCCTCGCTCAGCCAGTGAGCGGGAACCAGTCTGTATGTGGGATCCGAACCCTCGGGCGGGAGCACCGCCGCGCTTCCCAAGCGGCGCACTATCCAGTGCGCCACCAGGCCGGCCCCATATTTTAATTTCAGTGCAAGCCAATCAAAGCATTTATAAACCTTTTTTGACCAGTGTGCTGATTCCCGATGTAAATATTGATATGAATCTCAGTAGTAAAAACACAGGATTACTCCTCCAGGCTATCGTAACATTTTACATACTTGCTCAAATGCCTCTCCCCACCCCCAGTTTATCCCAGAATGGCTTCTTAAGCAAATTACTTCAGTGACCTCAGAAACAGTGTGACTCAGACTACCTGTACTTATATAAAACTTTCACATCTTATGAAGATCCTTATTTCCCTGGTGACAGTGTTGGGTGGCACTGGCTATAACTGAGACCAGCCCTGGGACCCTTGTGATAATGAGACTGGATTACTGTCACACTTCAGTCAGGCAGAGAATGTGGCTTTTTGGTTAGAGGTAATATAGATATATAGGCAGAAGTACCTACTGTGAATATTCAGTCTTCAAATCAAAATGAATATTTACCACAGTTATTTTTTCTTTAAAAATGGGACTTTTTAGTTGCAATACTTGGAAATGTTTGTAACTGTAGACTAAAGGCAGTTGCTAAAGTTGATGTTACCTTTGGTTGAGAACTTGAAAGAATCAGTATTGACAGTAACTAAAATAGTAAACATTAATTTATTTATGTGTACATTTCTATCAGGGATATTTATTTCTCTGTTAGATAGTTTTCGGGTTGAGAACAGGATTTAATGTCTTGAAATGCTCTTATCGAATAAATCATGTTATTTGATTAAGGAAAACCTTTTTTGAACTCATTATTCATATTTGTAGTTAAACTATCAAGTGTTTGAATGTAGTTTGGCCAGAGACTCTCTTGGCTAACAGATGATGTGTTATTTATAGACTGTGCGGGTTTGCCCTTTTTTATGACTGTTTATTGATGTTGTGAGGTCCTAGCTAGCACAGACTAAGCACTGAAACATTGGTATGTTTCAAAGCTGAAGGGAAATAAGATATTTAAACAAATGATTTGGCTCCTTAATACGACAGATTTACATAATCCAGGGCAAAAACCATGATACAAAGTTGACAGGGGGAAAAAAAAACTTCAAATGCAGTAATATCATTCCTTCTTTTTTTTTTTTTTGTCTTTTGTCTTTTTCCGTGTCCGGCAACGGATTGCAACCCTCAGTGTTGCCCCCGTACCGGACCGGGGACCGGCAACGGGATCGCAACCCTCGGTGTCGCTCCCACGCCTCGCTCAGCCAGTGAGCGGGAACCGGTCTATATATGGGATCCGAACCCTCGGGTGGGAGCGCCGCCATGCTTCCCAAGCGGCGCACTATCCAGTGCGCCACCGGGCCGGCCCTATCATTCCTTCTTTTATAGAGCAATTTTAAAAGTTGTACCAAATTGGTAAATAGATCACAGCTGATCATTCATAGTTTTTGACTAGGATCTGACAGGACTGCTCAAAAGTCACCTTAAGTAATTTAGTGAACAAGGAGAATCTGTCACTGAAGTTATTTTACTCTTTCTGAAGTGAGCAATACAAAAAAGGGATCATGGGCGATGGCCTGAAGGAGGCCTGTCATGAGGGGACCTTATCTTCCTGAAGGTTTCTGATGAGAATTAAGTAATACTGAAGAGAACCCACCTTTGCTCTCCCTAAATGACTGCTCTCACGGAGTCCATCCCAGGAGTGCAGGGACTGTAGTTCTCGCCCACCAGTGCATCCCCAGGGCCCGGCGACCTGCCTGGTGCTGAGCACACGCTTGGTATATGAACATTCAGTGGGTGTTTCGGTTTATTCTCCAACTGTGGTCTCGCTCTCGGTGTAGATATCCGCACGGAGCACTGTTACTTGAAGTGGGATGAAGATGAGTGCATCCACCCTGTTCCTGGAAAGTTCCGCATGGACGCCTGCTGCTGTGCAGTTGGGGCAGCCTGGGGCAGCGAGTGCGAGGAATGCCCCAAACCCGGCACCAAGGAGTACGAGACCCTGTGTCCCCGAGGGCCTGGCTTCGCTAACAGAGGGGACGTTCTTACCGGGCGGCCATTTTACAAAGGTACCTGCCTGGATCCCTCTGCACTGACAGGACGCCTTCCACACTCTCTGAGAATTGCTTATTCCCAGCCTTATGGCCCAGGAGTCTATAGCACCTGCGTGAGACGGTATTGAAGTCAAGCTAGAAAACAGGCTGCTCCTCTGGCTTCTGCTGCTCCTTGGCGTTCCCTCCCACAGCCTGAGGAGAGGTGGCCTGACAGCTATGTCCCCAGCAGAAAGTCCTCTGTCCCCACTTACCTTGACAAGACAAATGGCCAGAAATAAAGGGATCAGAACTCTTTATTGAGAATATAGAGTCTTTCACAGTGGAAACTTTTTGTGTGGTGTCACTGTGATCATTGAAGAGCTGTTATTTTTATTTGGGTACATTATTTTTTTTCCATCACTATAGATTTTTACCTTAAAGTAGTGGACCTACTCTTTTATATCAACCAGCTCTACATTGCAGCTTTGTTCTGCTTTTAGATATCAATGAGTGCAAAGCATTTCCTGGGATGTGCACCTACGGAAAGTGCAGAAACACGATTGGAAGTTTCAAGTGCCGTTGCAACAGTGGCTTTGCTCTGGACATGGAGGAAAGAAACTGCACAGGTGAGGCGGCTCTGCTGATTTATTTGGTAAACATGGGCTCTCTTTCTTCTGCTCTCTGAAAATACCGCCTTCAAAAGCCCATCCTCTCACTGAGAACATGTAAATTTTGATTTTTATTTCTTCTCCCTCCACATAAACCAGTCCTCCAAATAAACTTGTTGTGAGAAACCTGCAAAATAGCATGAAAATGCTGTTTATTTATGGGAAAAGTATAAAAATATGATTTTGAAAATATATGAGTACTACAGAATATAACCATTAAATCCACAACAATTGTATAAACTCGAATACTATACTTCTAGCTTCTTTCCTGACCTCCACACCCTCTCATGACCCTATCTTGTCCCTTTCTTCTTTATTGAGATCAAATCTGATGGCCAGTACCCTTCTTGCACAGCCTTCTCTCTGGTTTCAGAGGCTGGGAAGTCCAAAGTCCAGGGAACACATCTGGTCCCATCCTGGCTCTGTCCTAGTGGTGACTGCAGCAATTCAGTGTATCCCATTTCAAAATAGCTGAGCAGAGAGAGACTAACCTCTCATGTGTTCTTCTTTTAAAACCCTCAGAACCACACCCCTGACCACCATTATTAATCCATTTACTAGGCATGGTCCTCAGAATCTAATCACCTCTTCAAGGCCCTACCTTTCAATTACCATAATAGGATTTCCCACCTTCAGCAGTTACAGTGGGGATCAAGCTACTTATATGTAAAACTTAGAAGACACAATCCATATCAGCCTGTAATAGGGCAATAGAGAAAGACTAAAAGCTGGGGGAAAGCAGAGACTGAGGACTCCCAGAAGAACATGCACAAGTTATGCACTGACTAAGTCTCATGAGAGAAAAACTTAAAAAATAAATTCATTGCAATAAAGAGAGAGTGGCAGAAGCATATTTCCCCACTGTGACAAATTTTTGGATTTAAAATTTTTAACTTTTAATTTTTAAATTAAAAAAATTTTAAATAGGCCATGTTTAAACATATATATATATGATTTATTGAAACATGACTGTTTAAACATAGACATGACTTTTCTATCAAAAAGTCTTAGTTATTAGAATGGGAGATTTTTCAGAGAATCCTGTTTTTGAGCATATAGACACGGCTCTTGAAGATTTTTATTTACTGTAATTTATAAAAGGTAATGAACACAAACTGTCATTTTCCTTTATTTTTTAAAAAAATTAGACCAGTAAGCTCTTCACATCTGAATGTAACACAAAAACCCAAATTGGGGCATACCCCATGGCCCTGCCACATATGTGTGCCCTCTGGCTCAGGTCAGCTGCTGGTGTGTGACCCTGGGCTGTCTCCCTGTGGTCTGCAGCACCTGCTCAGGGGCAGTGGCCCTGTCTCCTCAACCTCCCACCGGGGATGCTGCAGAACCAGCAGTGCCTTCAAGTCCCGCACAGGACTTCATTCCAGATTTACGCTGCTTCCACTTGCCGCCTGCCTCCTTCAGCCCATCCCACAGTTGCTTGGCTCATTTTTCTGTTACCATTTCTAAGCCACAAAGAGAAATCCACAATTCCAGAATTCTTAAAGGCAGAAAGTCATCACCTGCCCGTTGGCTGTGACAGTTACGGCAGTTGGGGAAAGGAATGCGTGTAAGGCTCTGTCCCCCTCTATCTGATCTACTGAAACCACACCTCTGCACTGTTAGCCACTGATGTCCCCAACATTTCAAGCGTGGGGCACTTTCGCGTGGAAGACGAGATCCCTCTCGCCGCCTTTACCTTTAATGCCTTCTCATCTCGTTCTGTGTTCTTTTTCTTTTAAACTGTGTGACGCAGACATCGACGAGTGCAGGATTTCTCCTGACCTCTGTGGCAGCGGTATCTGTGTCAACACCCCGGGCAGCTTTGAGTGCGAGTGCTTCGAGGGCTACGAAAGTGGCTTCATGATGATGAAGAACTGCATGGGTAAGCCAGCCCAGCATGCCTGTTCCACCCACCTCTGCCTGTCTCAGAGCTGTGAAGGGCAAGTTCAGCCTGGAGCAGCGGGGACAGAGAAGAGATTTAAATGTCAGACGGGAAACCTGCTCCCAGATAGCTCTCGAGGAGCCCCAACCTCCTGACACCTTAATGACAGCAAGATGTTGAAACTAGATTCTGTTTACTCATAGTGCCAAAAATCAGTTTTTAGATTTTGGGTGACCCCAAAGTTTGTATTGTCATGTTAATCCCATGTTATTTCCCTTATTTGTATGTTATTAAAAACGCTTTTGGCATTGCCAACCTTTTAGCCCACTGCTTCATTTTCAGTGGCTTTTAGGACTCGCCTCGTAGGATGGAGTGGGTGACGAGTCTACGATTTTTCTTTCATTTTGATTAGAGACATAGACATAAAGCAAATATTGTTTATTTTTACCTCTTGTGAGCCTGCTCATTTCATGAAAGTGAATTTCTTGATAGCTTGCTATCTTTGAGAGCAGGATGTTTACAATTTTTCTACTGGTAGTAGGAAAAGTGAGGAGAACATTATTTCACCTCCTGTTAATTGTATCTCTTACATTTGGTTCACACACCTACCTCGGCTGATATTCTCTCTCCCATGCTGTATGTGCGAATATTGTTCTCCTCAGAGTTCTTTAATGGATCTCACGTTTTTACCTTTCAGACATTGACGAATGTGAACGTAACCCTCTCCTTTGTAGGGGTGGCACCTGTGTGAACACTGAGGGCAGCTTTCAGTGTGACTGCCCACTGGGACACGAGCTGTCACCATCACGTGAGGACTGTGTGGGTGAGTTTGTCCCCTCAGCACATAAACCCACTGAGCACAACTGGTAAACATCAGGGATCAATTCTAACAAACTTGTTGTTTGGGGGCACATGAAAACTAGCTTATTAAAAGTTGGAAATTCAGATTCCCTACATCTGGATTTGGGCTGTGTCCTTAAAGGATGCTTCAGTGACACACTGAAAGGAGTTGGCATTATTCTGGTGGCTGTCCCTCTGTAAGGGGCCTTGTGTAAGACCATGTGGTTCCGTCCTCCAGGTGGGAGAGAATGGGAAGGTTGCCCCTGGTCAAAGGGCTGCCTTCTGATTGCTCACCTGTGCACACACCTGTGCACTGTGCGTCCCCCACCCAGCGTCTTCTCCATCCACTCAGGCTGAGTCCACTCTCATGGATCTTGCACATGTGTGTGAATGTGTGAGCTCCCTCCACCCCTACTTCTCACACAAACCCCGTGCTCTCTCCTAGCCCTGAGCTCAGTAGGGATGGCAGAGGGCTTTTAAGAAGACTAATGGCTGCTCCTTGAGCATTCCAACCTCTTGCTTTTCATAAATGTATGAAGGCCTCTAGGCTTACCATGTTCTAATATACTGGCTTTAAAACTTTGATTTAGTCAGGAAGCATTTTCTTCACAGGAACTCTTTCTTGAAACTAAGCAAACCAGCTTAAAATAGACCAAATCAACCCCTACTTCTCACACAAACCCCGTGTTCTCTCCTAGCCCTGAGCTCAGTAGGGATGGCAGAGGGGTTTTAAGAAGACTAATGGCTGCTCCTTGAGCATTCCAGCCTCTTGCTTTTCATAAATGTATGAAGGCCTCTGGGCTTACCGTGTTCTAATATACTGGCTTTAAAACTTTGATTTAGTCAGGATGCATTTTCTTCACAGGAACTCTTTCTTGAAACTAAGCAAACCAGCTTAAAATAGACCAAATCACACACCACATTTAATAAAATAATTTGAGCACACTTTGTTAATACATAAATATTTATTTATAAGCCATATACATCATGCATCCCAAACAACCAGGATTCATTCTGAGAAATGCATTGTTAGGTGATTTCATCATTGTGCCAACATCATAGAATGTACTTACCCAAACCTCGATGTCATAGCCTACTACACACCTAGGCTATATGCTATAGTCTATTGCTCCTAGCCAGCTTCACCACAAACAAGTGAGTAATGCATTGTGCAATGACGCTACTGTGGCTACAATGTCACTAGGCAATAGAAATTTTTCAGCTCCATTATAATCTTATGAGACGACCATAGTTTATGTTTTCCATCAGTGACTAAAATGTTGTCATGCAATACATGATTCTATATTGCTATGCTAATATATGAAGTGAATCTTACATCAACTAAGCAGACATTTTAAAAGATAGATTAAAAGTTTTGAATATTTTTATTTCATTTTAATAGTTGTAGGAAAAAATTGTTACGCTGATAACTACAGAATATTTATTCACTGTTGAACATATTGTGGTTCAGTGATTCAGGAACCTGTTTCTAAGTTCAGCTTATTTCTTACTTAGTTTTTATGAATCTTGTAGCTGGAAAAAAGCACCCCTCAAAATTACAATGCACAATATAAAATATATATTTCTGTACAACATAAAATACTTACTTAATGATCATAATAAATCCATGTCACATAGTCGTCTTAGTAATTTTGAGAATTTGGGATGAATTTTTTGTTAATATCTAATTGTATTGTTATTGTTTTTACCTTATATTGTGTCTGACAAGGAGCTCACAGGAGGGAATGTGTCACTCTGCCATTTCCTTGCTGTTCTCTTGTGACTGCATTATTAGTACTAGTTTATTGCGCAGATCTCTGCATGAGTTTTTTAAAGGCACTTGCCCATCTTATAAGAGTTTATTTTAAAATAGGCAATATAATTTGTAGATCCACCTGGTACATACATACAATGCGATGAAAACAAGTAACAAGTGAGGGCACTTTGTCATGCCTCTCTTTTATGGGGCCAGCCATCTTCCCTCAGGAAACTTCAAGTTATGTAGGTAACACTTGACCATTTAATAATGACCAGGTGAGCGTGATAGTATAAATTCATATATTAAATAGTAGTAAGCTTCATTTCTGGAATGTGCCAGATCTCCATGGTCTAACATCATAGTCTTGAGCAACAAGTGGGTATGTAAATTTAATTAAAATTAAATTGCATTAAAAATTCCTTTGTCACGATGTCCATGTTTGAATGCTCAATAGCATAAGGACAGCATAGATATGGAAGTTTCGTCATTGTAGAAAGTTCTACTAGACAGAAGTGTTGTAGGTACAGATAACAAGTAGAGATTCCAGCGTTTTCTTTGAACAGCAAAGAAATCATCTTATTTCCTCCTGAACTATGCAAAGCCCTTGCAGACCCCTGCCCCAATGAAGCACATTCATGATGACTTCAGTGATTTGGCTGTTGCGTAAGAATGTTAATTCTGTGTATCTGTTGTAGATATTAATGAATGCTCCCTGAGCGACAATCTCTGCAGAAATGGGAAGTGTGTGAACATGATTGGAACCTATCAGTGCTCCTGCAATCCTGGATACCAGGCCACGCCAGACCGCCAGGGCTAATGTCCATGTTTGAATGCTCAATAGCATAAGGACAGCATAGATATGGAAGTTTCATCATTGTAGAAAGTTCTACTAGACAGAAGTGTTGTAGGTAGAGATAACAAGTAGAGATTCCAGCGTTTTCTTTGAACAGCAAAGAGATCATCTTATTTCCTCCTGAACTATGCAAAGCCCTTGCAGACCCCTGCCCCAATGAAGCACATTCATGATGACTTCAGTGATTTGGCTGTTGCATAAGAATGTTAATTCTGTGTATCTGTTGTAGATATTAATGAATGCTCCCTGAGCGACAATCTCTGCAGAAATGGGAAGTGTGTGAACATGATTGGAACCTATCAGTGCTCCTGCAATCCTGGATACCAGGCCACGCCAGACCGCCAGGGCTGTACAGGTAAGGAGTGACAAGCAGGTCTGAAACTTGCATTTTTCAAGTCATCTAGGAAAACCTTTGGCGCTGAATATATAATATAATGAAGCCTATGAGAATCCCGTGTCCCAAAAATGAATCTAAGAATGGGGGCAGATCTCTAAGATGCCATGGTTGGTTGGTTTTGCAGTGGATTCACTGGTCTTATTTTAGAAAATGCTCTAAACTCCATAGTTATTATATTTCTGAGTTCTTTAATCTTAAGGTACTGGAGTTAAATGTCAAATGGAATGCTTTTTAAAAGGGAAGTAAAAAGAACTAAGAAGGACTAATGGTATAGTGATAAACCAACACAAATAGTAGGGAGAAAAATCCTAAGCCATTCAAGAATTATCTGTTTAAAAAAGAGAAAAACTCCTTATGTTTTTTTTAAGGAAGTAGACCTTACAAGTAATGTGTTTGCCATGTTGTTTTCCCAGATATAGATGAATGTATGATAATGAATGGAGGCTGTGACACCCAGTGCACTAATTCAGAAGGAAGCTACGAATGCAGCTGCAGTGAAGGCTATGCCCTGATGCCAGATGGGAGATCGTGTGCAGGTGGGGAAAAGAACACACACAGACTTTGTACATCTAAGTATTTTATCTTACAAATGTAGCTCCAGATATTATTGAGTGGAACTGGACAGGAAAAAAAAAAAAACATTTGAGGGTGATGAAAGGCATCCTTGCTTTCATTTGATGTTCATTTTGTGTCATCAGATATTGATGAATGTGAAAACAACCCTGATATCTGTGATGGTGGCCAGTGTACCAACATTCCTGGAGAGTATCGCTGTCTCTGTTATGATGGCTTCATGGCTTCAATGGACATGAAAACATGCATTGGTGGGTATCATGAGAAAAGGATAGATGGTTATACACACTCCAAATTGCCTCTCTCTTTTTTCTCTCCACTTTCTTTCTTTGCTCACCCCATCCATTTTACCTCTTGTTCCCTTTCTCTACTAAATAGTGTCAGCCTTTTGTGCACAGGTGGGGCTAGGAAGTGCCAAAGTCAGGGTTTTGGACCAGGTGTTTCTCATTGCTCAATTTAAGATTTGCATATGGCATTTTGCTCAAGGCAGGAGGTGGGTGGCTTAGGATGCATCCCATCCCTAAAGTTGACCGTCCCTAAAAAGGCAAGTAATAAAAGAAAGTGTACTCTGCATACTCACCACTAGCGGGGTTGATGTGAAGCCAGGAGCATGTGTGCATGCATAATGTCCACATATACTATACGTAATCACTGAACTAGGTAGAACAGACTATTCTTTATATTCTAGAAAGCTTTGAGGAACCAAATCTACATAGGTTATGCATACATATGTGTATATATATATACATATATAATGTACACATAAGTATATATATATATATATACTGCAAAAAATTTGTGGAAAAATAGAATTAAAAAATAACATGGATCTTTCCATGAACTTTTTGAAGACTCCTCATATATGCGCATATGCACACATGCAGGTAAATGCGTCTGGTACACTTTCCAGATATCATGTCCAGTGAATATTTTTCTATATTCTCAGATAAATAGAAGAAACAAACATGCATATCTAAATGATAGTTTTGAAAACTCTATAAAATATTTCATTGACTTTTAAAATGACAAATGATGATGTAATTTTAAAAAGAGAATGGACTATTACTTTTTTAAAGAAGTCAGTCTTGTTCTTATCTTCATGAAAAGTGTGTAATGAATATTAATAGGAAGGAATAGCATGTTCTCTTTTTGGAAATAAGATTTCTCTTGACATCTATAATCAGGTGTCCTCTACACAGAATTTTGCCTGGGCCCAGGCAGGAAGTAAGTTCCTGGGGTGGGTAGGGGATGACACACACACCTGCCGAGAGCAGTGGCTGCTATGTCTCCCTGCTCCCAGAAAGTGTCTGGCAGTTTCTTCTAGGGAAAGACTTGTTAGATTCAGATCATGATCTTCCAAATCTTGTTGGAATCTACAAAAATTAAAAATAAAAGTGATGTTAATATTTTCTCTGTACAGTTCTTTATATACTTTAAAATTTTACCAATAGAGAAATATACTCAGAAGTGGAACCAATTGGTTTGCTTTTTATCTTTTTCATATTAACTCTGGTTTCTCAGATGTGGACGAGTGTGAAATTGGTGCTCACAACTGCGACATGCACGCTTCATGTCTGAATGTCCCAGGAAGCTTCAAATGTGGCTGCAGAGAAGGCTGGGTTGGAAATGGCATCAAATGTATTGGTGGGTTTGCAAATATAAATATCCCTTGCTAAGACTCAAAGTTTGTAAAGCTTCTTTGTGCACAGTTACTAACCCACACACTTGCATAGGAACATACTCTTCACTTTCATTTACTCTCTTGTAAATCAAAGGCTGTCTTTAGTTACAAGACAATTTTTGCTAAGAGTTTCTTTTAGCCTTAATATAAATGATCAAATTACAACAGTATGCCTTGGCATCTGCTTTTTAATGTGTTGTTGTTTGGAAAAATTATTCGATGTGCAGCCAGTGATCCAAACAGCTGTATGATGAAAAATGACTAATATGTTTTTCCAGTCTTTTCATAGAGTAATCAGTGAGATTTTAAAACCTGGTAAAATAAATGGAGAAAATGAGAAGTATTTTTCAGATAGCGTAAGTTTATAATAAGTAGTCAATACCAGCTTCTTGCTAGAAGATACAATTATTCTTAGAGTCAAACCTGAATGTTTGTTGGATTCCAGAGATCTGACTTGAAGAAAGGAGCATAGGAAGGCAGTTTCTCCAAGTTTTGTAGTTCTTAAGCCAGAGTCTAATAAGTCTTCTATAGCTGTGAGGCAGGGCACTGGATTATATACCCTTAGTATCATTCTCAGTGCTATTTAATAGGCTCAGTGTTTTACATGCCTTAACAATAAAGCATTTTTCTAACTGGTAAAAATTATCCGGGTCAGTTGAAAATAGAGAAGAAAGCAAGCTGAACTGACCTCCGCACAATTACTCATAAAAAGCTTACAGACCAGCAGTAAGGATTAGAGAATAGCCTAAAATCTCTTACCAATAGTATAAGTTAATTTGAATACACTTTCCTATCTATTCAAATATTTCATACCTGTCAAGTGTTTATGAACTGACTATAGAATTTAAATTATCACAGTGTCCAAATAACTTTGCTAAGTAATGTCCTGCAATGGCTTCATTAAGTTCACAAGCTGCCTCTTCCTAGTCCAGTCAACTCTCTATCCTTAATCTCACAACTTTTCAGCCATATCCTCATTCCCGTTTTCCTAGCCACATGTATATCTACTATTTTTCTCTCTTTTAGCCTCCTTTTTTGTGCTTCTTGTCCATCTGTCACCCTGGCATCACAAGACAGCCCTCCTCCAATACAAGAAATTCAACAGTGTCCCGCACCTGTGCTGCAAAACATCAAACATCGTCTCCATCCTCTCTCTCCGTTGCGTCTAACCCGGCCGATCTAGTCCTAACCACTTTCCCACCCCTAGCTCCTCCACTGGGCACTAAGAGAAGCCCCTCATATGTCTGCTTATTTGCTCTCCGTTCCCCCTGCGATCCATTCTCTGCACAGCAGGAGGAGAGTTTTGAACCACAGATCTGATCTCTTCACAATCTTATTCCCCATGAAATTGAGGATAAAATCCAGCTTCCTCCCCTGGTTTGTAAGACACACAGAATGTTCCCGCTGTTTCTCGAGCTCCATCTTTCATCATCTTCCATCTCCTGCATTGCGCTTTCCCTCTCTGACCTCCTTTAATTTCTTTTGTCGCACCAAGCTATTTTCCTCCTCTGTGTCTTTATATGTGCTGTCCCCTCTGCAAGGGATAGTCTTCCCTGCTGGTGTTCAGTGAGCTACCTCCTCTTCATCCTTCTGGTCTGAGGATAACTAAAAGTTCCTTCCCCAGTGAGGCCTACCTTGTTCCTGCAAGTGCCCAAATTAGATGCCTTTATTCTCTCACTGCACCTTGTGACTTTTCTTCATTGTACATATAACAATATTGGTTTTTTCTGTGTTTAACATCTGTCTTTCCTGCTAGACTGTGGTCTCCAAGAGGGCAAGAATCATATCTCAGTTTCCTCATTTACATAAAACAAACTTGAAAATGCTATGCTAATTTTTCTGTCTGAAATTCAGTAGTATCTTAAAAATTGACCCGTTTTTACTAAAGGGAACTGGCAATAAAATCCACACTCAGCAGAAATGAGAATGGAATCTAACACTGCTTTCTTTTAACCATTTAAATTCTAATTGATTAGGTATCTCACAAGATGCTTGAATTCATCTTTTTGGCCCACATTTGTGACGTGGACATTTTAGGTTATGGGTCTGTGACCCATAGAATTAGAGCTGTGACCATGCAGACAAATAAAAACACATTCCATTTGGCCACTTCATATTTTAATTAAAACATGAAAATCTTTCTAGGTGTTTAAATGTTCCATTTCCATTTCTAAACTTTATTGCTGTGTTCTCTTGGCATGCAGATCTGGATGAATGTTCTAATGGAACCCACCAGTGCAGCATAAATGCTCAGTGTGTAAATACCCCTGGCTCATACCGATGTGCCTGCTCTGAAGGTTTCACTGGAGATGGCTTTACCTGCTCAGGTAGGTGACAGTCCTGAGATGTACTCTGATGTGATTGTCATGAAACACTTTATGTGCTTTCCTAATTTGAAAAAAACTGTAGTTAAAGGAGGCTAAGATACCAACTTCTGTTTTTATACTTGACTTACAGGTAAAAATGTATCTTCCTCTTACATTAAACACAAAAACCTGAATGATTTTCCAAAACATTGGAGNTATTCTAGAAAGCTTTGAGGAACCAAATCTACATAGGTTATGCATACATATATGTGTGTGTATATATATATATAATGTACACATAAGTATATATATATATATATACTGCAAAAAATTTGTGTGTGTATATATATAATGTACACATAAGTGGAAAAATAGAAAAATAGAATTAAAAAATAACATGGATCTTTCCATGAACTTTTTGAAGACTCCTCGTATATGCGCATATGCACACATGCAGGTAAATGTGTCTGGTACACTTTCCAGATATCATGTCCAGTGAATATTTTTCTATATTCTCAGATAAATAGAAGAAACAAAAATGCATATCTAAATGATAGTTTTGAAAACTCTATAAAATATTTCATTGACTTTTAAAATGACAAATGATGATATAATTTTAAAAAGAGAATGGACTACTGCTTTTTTAAAGAAGTCAGTCTTCTTCTTATCTTCATGAAAAGTGTGTAATGAATATTAATAGGAAGGAATAGCATGTTCTCTTTTCTCTTGACATCTATAATCAGGTGTCCTCTACACAGAATTTTGCCTGGGCCCAGGCAGGAAGTAAGTTCCTGGGGTAGGTAGGGGATGACACACACACCTGCCGGGAGCAGGGCTGCTATGTCTCCCTACTCCCAGAAAGTGGCTGGCAGTTTCTTCTAGGGAAAGACTTGTTAGATTCAGATCATGATCTTCCAAATCTTGTTGGAATCTACAAAAATTAAAAATAAAAGTGATGTTAATATTTTCTCTGTACAGTTCTTTATATACTTTAAAATTTTACCAATAGAGAAATATACTCAGAAGTGGAACCAATTGGTTTGCTTTTTATCTTTTTCATATTAACTCTGGTTTCTTAGATGTGGACGAGTGTGAAATTGGTGCTCACAACTGCGACATGCATGCTTCATGTCTGAATGTCCCAGGAAGCTTCAAATGTGGCTGCAGAGAAGGCTGGGTTGGAAATGGCATCAAATGTATTGGTGGGTTTGCAAATATAAATATCCTTTGCTAAGACTCAAAATTTGTAAAGCTTCTTTGCACAGTTGCTAACTCACACACTTGCATAGGAACATACTCTTCACTTTCATTTACTCTCTTGTAAATCAAAGGCTGTCTTTAGTTACAAGAAAATTTTTGCTAAGAGTTTCTTTTAGCCCTAATATAAATGATCAAATTACAACAGTATGCCTTGGTATCTGCTTTTTAATGTGTTGTTGTTTGGAAAAATTATTCGATGTGCAGCCATTGATCCAAACAGCTGTATGATGAAAAATGACTAATATGTTTTTCCAATCTTTTCATAGAGTAATCAGTGAGATTTTAAAACCTGGTAAAATAAATGGAGAAAATGAAAAGTTTTCTTCAGATAGCGTAAGTTTATAATAAGTAGTCAATACCAGCTTCTTGCTAGAAGATAGAATTCTTCTTAGAGTCAAACCTGAATGTTTGTTGGATTCCAGAGATCTGACTTGAAGAAAGGAGCATAGGAAGGCAGTTTCTCCAAGTTTTGTAGTTCTTAAGCCAGAGTCTAATAAGTCTTCTATAGCTGTGAGGCAGGGCACTGGATTATATACCCTTGGTATCATTCTCAGTGCTATTTAACAGGCTCAGTGTTTTACATGACTTAACAATAAAGCATTTTTCCAACTGGTAAAAATTATCCGGGTCAGTTGAAAATAGAGAAGAAAGCAAGCTGAACTGACCTCCACACAATTACTCATAAAAAGCTTACAGACCAGCAGTAAGGATTAGAGAATAGCCTAAAATCTCTTACCAATAGTATAAGTTAATTTGAATACATTTTCATATCTATTCAAATATTATACCTGTCAAGTGTTTATGAACTGACTATAGAATTTAAATTATCATAGTTTTCAAATGATTTTGCTAAGTAATGTCCTGCGATGGCTTCATTAAGTTCACAAGCTGCCTCTTCCTAGTCCAGTCAACTCTCTGTCCTTAATCTCACAACTTTTCAGCCATATCCTCATTCCCGTTTTCCTAGCCACATGTATATCTACAATTTTTCTCTCTTTTAGCCTCCTTTTTTGTGCTTCTTGTCCATTTGTCACCCTGGCATCACAAGACAGCCCTCCTCCAATACAAGAAATTCAACAGTGTCCCGCACCTGTGCTGCAAAACATCATCTCCATCCTCTCTCTCCGTTCCGTCTAACCCGGCCGCTCTAGTCCTAACCACTTTCCCACCCCTAGCTCCTCCACTGGGCGCTAAGAGAAGCCCCTCATATGTCCGCTCATTTGCTCTCCGTTCCCCCTGCGATCCATTCTCTACATAGCAGGAGGAGAGTTTTGAACCACGGATCTGCTCTCTTCACAATCTTATTCTCCATGGAATTGAGGATAAAATCCAGCTTCCTCCCCTGGTTTGTAAGACGCACAGAATGTTCCCGCTGTTTCTCGAGCTCCATCTTTCATCATCTTCCATCTCCTGCATTGTGCTTTCCCTCTCTGACCTCCTTTAATTTCTTTTGTTGCACCAAGCTGTTTTCCTCCTCTGTGTCTTTATATGTGCTATCCCCTCTGCAAGGGATAGTCTTCCCTGCTGGTGTTCAGTCAGCTAACTCCTCTTCATCCTTCAGGTCTGAGGATAACTAAAAGTTCCTTCCCCAGTGAGGCCTATCTTATTCCTGCGTGTGCCCAAATTAGATGCATTTATTCTCTCACTGCACCTTGTGACTTTTCTTCATTGTACATACAACAATATTGGTTTTTTCTGTGTTTAACATCTGTTTTTCCTGCTAGACTGTGGCCTCCAAGAGGTCAAGAATCATATCTCAGTTTCCTCATTTACATAAAACGAACTTGAAAATGCTATGCTAATTTTTCTGTCTGAAATTCAGTAGTATCTTAAAAATTGACCCGTCTTTACTAAGGGAATTGGCAATAAAATCCACACTCAGCAGAAATGAGAATGGAATCTAACACTGCTTTCTTTTAACCATTAAATTTCTAATTGATTAGGTATCTCACAAGATGCTTGAATTCATCTTTTTGGCCCACATTTGTGACATGGACATTTTAGGTTATGGGTCTGAGATCTTAGAGAATTGGAGCTGTGACCATGCAGACAAATAAAAACACATTCCATTTGGCCACCTTATTTTTTGATTAAAACATGAAAATCTTTCTACGTGTTTAAATGTTCCATTTCCATTTCTAAACTTTATTGCTGTGTTCTCTTGGCATGCAGATCTGGATGAATGTTCTAATGGAACCCACCAGTGCAGCATAAATGCTCAGTGTGTAAATACCCCTGGCTCATACCGATGTGCCTGCTCTGAAGGTTTCACTGGAGATGGCTTTACCTGCTCGGGTAGGTGACAGTCTTGAGATGTACTCTGATGTGATTGTCATGAAACACTTTATGTGCTTTCCTAATTTGAAAAAAACTGTAGTTAAAGGAGGTTAAGATACCAACTTCTGTTTTTATACTTGCCTTACAGGTGAAAATGTATCTTCCTCTTACATTAAACACAAAAACCTGAATGATTTTCCAAAACATTGGAG